>NW_027503889.1:0-17176 GCF_021521415.1 Bidens hawaiensis
ACTAGACTCGCAAGTGGCCAGCCACGACCACCTCACTTGCGCACACCATAACGGCTAGCCGCCAACAGTCTCGCAAGCGAGCGGCCGCAAGCCAGGTAGCGGTGGATGAAGCGACCGTTGGGCATGGGGTGGTTGTTATCGACACTCTCAACTCTCTCTACACTACTTCAAAAATAATATATTTCATATTCTCATCAACATTTTTAAAAAGTATGGAACCATGGGGTGGTTGTTATCGACCGGAAATGCCTTATGATCAAGACGACGATAACGTGTTTGACGCTACTGGGATGGAACAAAACTTGAGTCAAATGCCACCACCGTCTCCCGACTTTTTTGTTCCGGAGACCCAAGAGGTTCGTACCCAGACCGCTAAGGGCAAACGAGCCCAAAAAAAAAAAGAAGAACCAAGGAGGGGTGGGAGGCTCGAGCCGAGCGGCCGAGGAAGTCGTTCCAAAAAGAAAAACAACTCCTTGGACAAAATATGAGAAAAAGGCTTTGTGTCGTGCCTGGGTTGAAATATCTGAAGATCGAAAAAGCGGGTATTTTTAAATTATTTTTTTTGGGTTTTGGATAAAATTTTAAAAATTTGTTTATGAGTTATCTTTATTTAATTGTAGTGGACTATCAAACGCATCGTATATTTTGGGCAAAAGTAAAAGAGTTGTTCTATAGGTTGGTGGGAAGTACGGACCGTACCGACAATATGATATCGGGAAGATGGTCCAAAACTCGCAAATTTGTCGGACTTTTCACAAATTTGCATAACAGAAACAGTCGTCGAATGTGGCCGAGCGAGAGCGATGATCTTCAAGTCTACAGATTTACATGCGACGAGTGGAAAGCCGAAGTATTCAACAAGTATGGAATGGTAAAAAAGTGGGACGAGGACGAGTTGCGACAAATACTCAAGCCGTGCTCGAAATAGATCGAGTTAGTTATACTAGACATTGATGGTGACTCAATACCAAAGCGCACGAAAACTACTTCGTCTGATGCATATGTCTCATCTAGTAGCTCGGATGCTAATGTAGGGATCGACCCAAACAGTCCAGGCAAGAAGATCAAGAACAAGTCCTACGTCACCTGGAATGAACCGGGAAAAAAGATCAACCACAGGTACCGAGGTCGATCCAGCATTTGTCGAAGATGTAAACAAAATATCGACAAGTATCGATGTGGCGGCCGGGGTGAAAGTTTCAAAAGACAGATTTATTGTAACACCCCGACCAAAGGCGGATTATACATCGGGGCGCCACATATTGCTTCATTACTCGCGACACTATTGGTGTCAATATTTATTAATACACATTTTATCGCGCACGCGCAGCGGGGAAAATAAAAAAACATAAATCAAACATAAATCAATATATTATAAATTATAACATTCAAACAACATTAACTTGTCTTGATACATTTTAATTCTAGGTCCAAAAGTAAAAACGTCCTACGTGTCCACAAGCTCCAAAACAGCTACTGCAAACCTGAACATGTGTTAAAATAAACGTCAAACACTTGCGTGTTGGTGAGAAATCAAGTTTAATACAATACATAGATAACAATAAATCTGCGCGCAACATGTGTATGTCTGGTTTTCAACAAGGGTGTAATCTGATCGGGACCAACTCTAAGAGACAAGACTGCCAGTGCTCACAATTGAGCTCACAAACAAGACTAACTGTGCAAGTGTAACAAAAGAGAAAATCATAAACGAATGTTCTCCCGTGTTCATCTAATGGTACCATGAAAACTGCGGAATAGACCGTCCATACGGTTAATGATCCACACATACAAATAAACAGCCAAGTTTACGTCCTCAACACATGGGATACTGCGCGACTAAAGTTCATAAACAGTTTAAGACTCAAGTTTTGTATGAACACATGAACATCCCAAAGCATTTAAAATAAAAAGGGATTAGATACGAGATAACTCACTTGATAAACGATGCGGTGTAAGATAAAGCAAGAACCAACTTTAAACAAGCACAAGTTAACCTATAAATAAGATTATTGTTTTAATGATCTGTTTTAAGTCTTGATTATAAGTTAGCATAATTAATAAGTAAATTATTATATATAATATATATATATATTACCGGAAAAGCAGGGAAGAACAAGGAGGAAGACGGAGGCAAGAGAGGAGACGGCAGGAGGACAACGGCAGAGAGCAAAAAGGGAGGAAGAGATAATAAGAGAGATTAAGTGTTTGTGTGTGATGTGTTATGAAAATATTATTATTATTTATAGGAAAACCCTAGGAGACATAAACCCTAGAAAAAGGGGAAAAGATTTCAAAAAGTAAAAGAAAAGATATCAACGGTAAAAAGTTCTGAAAAGTAAAGATATCAAAAGATATGGCAGCTGCAGGGGGCGAGATAAAGCTGACAGGGAACAGTAAAAAGCATGGGCGGATCAGATAAAGGTACTGGTCAAGCATGGCAAAAGCAGATCTCAAAAGATTATGTCAGTCACTTTTTCTGTCAACCAATGGGGTTGGTGCGCATGCTGCGCCGAAAGTAACTATTCAGACATTAGATAGGTTAGGTCAACGGCTCAAAAGATAAGACAACACAAAAGCATACAGGCTGGAATAAACAGAAGATACAAGGGTTAAGCGCGGGAAGGCTGAGTGCGCGAGCGCGAAGGCTGGCACAACAATCCTTAGCGCACTGCGGGAAGAATCACAAATCCTTAGCGTGCTGCGTGAAGAACAAGAATTCTAAGCGCATCGCGGGAAGAACATACATTCTTAGCGCATTGCGGGAAGAACATGCATTCTTAGCGCGCTGCGAGAAGAGTTCTCTTCACGCATCGCAGGAACAAGATGTCTTCACGCAGGCTTCCATGTAAGGAGTCTGGCGCGTGGAGCTGCAGACATCCTTAGGCGGAAAGAACCAAAGGACAAGAGGGAAGAGAAGGCGGAAAGAGAGAGGGAGAAAGAGGCGGGCAGGAAATATATATTATTATTAAAAATAAAATACAAGTATAAATATTAAATAATAAAAGAGAGATCGGGTCAGAGAAACGGGTACCTGGGTCGGGTCGGATCGGGGCAGATGTCACAGTCTCCCCTACTTTAAGAAATTTCGTCCCGAAATTTATCTCGAAGTAGGTTGCGCAGAGAACAGGTGCGGGTACTTGATCTTCATCTGATCTTCCCTTTCCCATGTAAACTCAGCTCCGCGCTTGGACTCCCAACGAACTTTCACGATAGGGATACGACTGCGCTTGGTTTGCTTAACCTCGCGATCCATAACCTCAACAGGCTTCTCAATGAAATGCATAGATTCATCAACTTGAACTTCATCAAGTGGGATGTGAAGGTTCTCGTCAGCTAAACACTTCTTGAGATTGGATACATGGAACGTTGGATGCACATTACTGAGCGCGAGCGGCAGGTCAAGTCTGTAGGCAACTTTTCCCACACGCGCGAGAATCTTGAATGGACCAACATAACGAGGAGCAAGCTTACCCTTCTTCCCAAAGCGGACAACACCTTTCCAAGGCGACACTTTGAGGAGAACAAGATCACCAACTTGAAATTCGAGAGGCTTTCGCCTACGATCTGCGTAACTCTTCTGTCGGCTTCTGGCAGTCAGCAAATGATCACGGATCTTGGCGATTTTATCGGTTGTCTCTTGAACAAGTTCGGGTCCTGTGATTTGAGCTTCACCCACTTCGCTCCAACAAATCGGGGAGCGGCACTTACGACCGTAAAGTGCTTCAAATGGGGCCATACCGATACTGGAATGATAGCTGTTGTTATAAGAAAACTCGATCAAAGGCAGGTGTGAATCCCAATTACCTCCAAGAACACAAGATCGGAGCATATCCTCAAGAGTTTGAATAGTTCGCTCAGACTGTCCGTCAGTCTGAGGATGATATGCAGTACTCATGTCCAAGCGAGTTCCTAGCGCAGATTGGAGAGATTTCCAAAAGCGAGATATAAAACGGCCATCGCGATCGGATATGATGCTCAAAGGAGTACCATGGCGGCAGACAATTTCCTTGACATAAAGCTGCGCGAGTTGCTCAACACGGTAGTTTTCACGAATGGGCAGAAAGTGAGCAGACTTAGTCAAACGATCCACTATTACCCAAATGCTATCATGTTTGCTTGCTGTCAAAGGTAACTTGGTAATAAAGTCCATCGCTACACATTCCCATTTCCACGTAGGAATTTCTGGTTGTTCGAGCAAACCAGATGGGCGTTGGTGTTCAGCTTTAACTTTAGAACAAGTCAGGCACTTAGCTACGAACACAGCAATATCCTTTTTCATACCGGGCCACCAATAAGTAATGCGCAAATCCTTGTACATCTTATCAGCGCCAGGATGAATAGAATATCGAGATTTGTGCGCTTCACAAAGGATATCAGCGCGAAGATTCTCATCACAAGGGATCCAGATGCGATTAAGATAGCAGAGAATTCCACTCAGATTAGGGACAAAGAGTGCTTCCGCGCCACACGCTAACTCGGCGCGAAGGCTACCATTACTGATGGATGCGTGCTGCGCGTCACGAATACGCGATTCAAGGTTGCTTTGAATCGGCGCGAAGTGAAGCTGGGTGCGCGGCAAGATACAGTTAAGTTGGCAGGGTTTTCGGCTGAGCGCATCGGCTACCACATTAGCCTTACCAGGATGATACCGGATCTCACAATCGTAATCGCTGATGAGTTCGTTCCATCGGCGTTGCCTCATGTTAAGTTCCTTTTGATCAAAGATATGCTGAAGGCTTTTATGGTCAGTGTAAAGGATACACTTAGTACCATAAAGGTAGTGTCTCCAGATCTTCAAGGCAAAAATAACTGCACCAAGTTCGAGATCGTGAGTTGTATAATTCTTTTCATGAACCTTGAGTTGCCTTGATGCGTAAGCGATAACCTTGCCTCGTTGCATAAGAACACAACCGAGACCTTGGTTGGATGCATCGCAATACACGACAAAATCATCATTACCCTCAGGTAGCGCAAGAACAGGAGCTTCACACAACAAACGCTTAAGCGTCAGAAAGGCTTCTTCTTGCTTCGAGCCCCAAATATATGGTTTACCTTTGTGCGTTAGAGCTGTTAAAGGCAAAGCGATCTTTGAGAAGTTCGAAATGAAACGCCGGTAATAACCAGCTAAGCCCAGAAAGGAACGGATCTCAGAAGGAGAGGATGGCGTAATCCAGTTCTTGATTGCTTCAATCTTGGATGGGTCGACATGAATACCCATCTTGTTTACAACATGACCAAGAAACTGTACTTCATCCGACCAAAATTCACACTTGGAAAGCTTAGCATAGAGTTGCTCGGTTCGAAGCTTCTGCAACACTAACCGAAGATGTTGCTCATGCTCGGCCTTGGTCTTAGAATACACCAGAACATCATCGATAAACACGATCACGAATTTATCCAAGAAAGGCCTACACACCCGATTCATAAGATCCATGAAAACGGCGGGTGCGTTGGTTAGACCGAAGGACATGACCAAGAATTCAAAATGGCCATAACGAGTTCGAAAAGCAGTCTTCGGAACATCTTCATCGCGGATGCGCAACTGGTGATAGCCAGAGCGGAGATCAATCTTCGAGAAACAGGAGGCACCTTGGAGTTGATCAAAGAGGTCGTCAATACGCGGTAAGGGATACCGGTTTTTAATGGTGAGTTTGTTCAACTCGCGGTAATCAATACACATGCGAAACGATCCATCTTTCTTTTTAACGAACAACACCGGAGCACCCCAGGGCGAAGAGCTAGGGCGAATGAATCCTTTAGCAGTCAACTCTTGAAGTTGGCTTGCCAATTCTTGCATCTCAGCGGGTGCAAGACGGTAAGGAGATTTAGCTACGGGGGAAGCACCAGGGACAAGATCAATACGGAACTCGACTTCACGAGCGGGAGGGATACCAGGAAGATCATCAGGAAAAACTTCAGGGAAATCACGCACAACAGGGATATCGCGAAGCTTCTTCTCTTCAACAGGTTTAACCACATGGGCTAGAAATGCAATACACTTCTTCCGCATGAGTCTTTGGGCTTCGGCGCAAGACATAAGTTTAAGACCACTGAAGGGTTTTTCGCCGTAGATGTGAAGATCACCATTTTCTCGAGGTATGCGAATCATCTTCTTGGCGCAAATAACTTCGGCGCGATTATGCGTAAGCCAGTCCATACCAATGATAACATCAAAGCTTCCAAGAGGCATAGGGATGAGGTCGATCAGAAAATCGTTTTCGTTAAGATTAAGCGTACAATCTTTAATCACTGAGTTAATTAAAATAATTTCACCATTAGCCAATTCAACTGAAAAATCTTCTTTTAAATCGTTGCGCGGTCGCGCAAGCTTCTGCTCGAAGGCGCGAGAGATAAAGCTTCGATCGGCGCCAGTATCAAAAAGTACAGAAGCATAAAATCCGTTAAGTAAAAATGTACCATTAACTACGTCATTATTCGCTTGCGCTTGGTGCGCGGTTATGTTAAAAGCTCGTCCACGCGTTACTTGGTTTGAAATCTGGTTCACCGGATTCGCTTGCGTAATCTGAACTTGTAGTCTTGGGCACGCGTTCCGGAAATGACTGGGATCACCGCAGTTAAAGCACGATCTGGGTCGTGGGTTTTGGTAGATTGATTGTGGGTTCTGCGGGTAGACTGGTGGTGTTGGCGCAATTGGATTGGCGGGAAGGACTCTACAGTTTTCAGCAGTGTGACCAGTACGGCCACATCGGTTACAAAGTCGACACGGGGTTTGGGTTGGGTGGTGAAATCTACAGGTTGGGCAAAAGGGATGGTTTCCTGTGTAAGGTTTCTTAGTTGGCGGGGCAGGGAGTGCTGGATTGGTTAAGGCATAGTTATGGACTGCAGGAGGTGCTGGGTAGGTTGACAGTGGGTTAGGCGCGTAAACTGGGGGTTGGTAAACGGGTTGCTGGACAATGGGCGGGTTGGTAAGCGCATAGGCTTGTCTGCGCCTACGTTTCTGGTTATGGTTTGAGGGTTCTGGTTTGGTTTCTGTTGGTTCAGGGACAGTCTTGGTGGGTTTGATCTTCTCAGTTCCCCGCAGGAACAGGGTTCCTGCTCTGACATGGTTGTCGCTGAGCACAGCGGCCAACTCGATGGCGTCAGAGAGGGTAACTGGGTTTCTGGCCCATACAGAATCTTGAATTTCCATGGGGAGACCCCCAAGGAATTTCTCGATTGCTCGGCGGGAAGGGGTAACAAGGTGAGGGACAAGCAGGCTTAGTTCATGGAAGCGCGTCGCGTACTCGCGCGCTTCTCCACTGTATTGCTTCAGGTTCCAAAATTCTTCCTCCAGGCGCTTAACTTCGTTGGGAGGGCAGAATTCTCGCGTAAG
Organism: Bidens hawaiensis; assembly: GCF_021521415.1. Taxonomy (NCBI): domain Eukaryota; kingdom Viridiplantae; phylum Streptophyta; class Magnoliopsida; order Asterales; family Asteraceae; genus Bidens; species Bidens hawaiensis. The sequence continues at coordinate 7,337 of NW_027503889.1, forward strand.
AATTTCCTTGAATTCCTCCCATGTCATGCTAGAAGCAGCCTCTGCGCCACGCGCATGAGCTACTCCATTCCACCATGTAAGCGCTCTGGATTCCAGGACACTGGAAGCATATAGGGTTCGTCTGTCTGAGGGGCATTGGGTGTGAAGGAAAGTGTTTTCTATCTTCTCAAGCCATTGGAGCATCACGGTGGCTCCTTCAAGACCTGTGAACTTCGGAGGGTTACCCGCATTAAAGGACTTAATGTTATAACTGGAGGTATTAGCATTGTTTTGGCTCAAAGCTTGGGCTATTGCGGCGGCCATTTCCTGGGAACGTTGCTGTCTACGCATGCGCGAGGCTTCTCTTCTCTGAAATCGGCGAGATAGCGGAGGCATTCTATAAAAATTTTAATTTTAGTTAATATCTTGGTTTTTATCGCAAAATTTAATCTTATAAAGCTTGGTTTCACGGAGTTAGATGCTATCAAAAGTTAAAGTAGATTAAATGACCCTAAATGCAGACTTAATAAAGGTAACAAATTCGAATCAGAAATCGACAATTCATGTATCACCATGACTTTCCGAATTCCCAATTTAAAATATACGAGTAAACGAGTATTGGAGATTGACGATTCATGTATCACCATGACTTTCCAATCTTCAATATAAAATATACAAGAAAATGAGTATTGGAGGTTGACAATTCATGTATCACCATGACTTTTCAAGTCTCCAACTTCAGAACATAATCGTAAATGGAAATTGAAAATCAACTATTCATGTATCACCATGACTTTTCGGATTTTCAATCCCAACAAACGAATATGTAAGTAAAATCAATAAAAATCGAAATTCACAAAAATCGAAATATCGCGGAATAAAACATAAAACCATATACTGCGCAAGTGCGAGCATATTCATAAATAACGAGTAATTAACAATAAGCGCGCAAACATGAGATTTCTCTCATGCGCGAGAAGGGACTCTTAGGTATTCTAGGCCGTTACGTCTAACCACCTATCCTAAAGTCAACGAGCTCTGATACCAATCTGTAACACCCCGACCAAAGGCGGATTATACATCGGGGCGCCACATATTGCTTCATTACTCGCGACACTATTGGTGTCAATATTTATTAATACACATTTTATCGCGCACGCGCAGCGGGGAAAATAAAAAAACATAAATCAAACATAAATCAATATATTATAAATTATAACATTCAAACAACATTAACTTGTCTTGATACATTTTAATTCTAGGTCCAAAAGTAAAAACGTCCTACGTGTCCACAAGCTCCAAAACAGCTACTGCAAACCTGAACATGTGTTAAAATAAACGTCAACACTTGCGTGTTGGTGAGAAATCAAGTTTAATACAATACATAGATAACAATAAATCTGCGCGCAACATGTGTATGTCTGGTTTTCAACAAGGGTGTAATCTGATCGGGACCAACTCTAAGAGACAAGACTGCCAGTGCTCACAATTGAGCTCACAAACAAGACTAACTGTGCAAGTGTAACAAAAGAGAAAATCATAAACGAATGTTCTCCCGTGTTCATCTAATGGTACCATGAAAACTGCGGAATAGACCGTCCATACGGTTAATGATCCACACATACAAATAAACAGCCAAGTTTACGTCCTCAACACATGGGATACTGCGCGACTAAAGTTCATAAACAGTTTAAGACTCAAGTTTTGTATGAACACATGAACATCCCAAAGCATTTAAAATAAAAAGGGATTAGATACGAGATAACTCACTTGATAAACGATGCGGTGTAAGATAAAGCAAGAACCAACTTTAAACAAGCACAAGTTAACCTATAAATAAGATTATTGTTTTAATGATCTGTTTTAAGTCTTGATTATAAGTTAGCATAATTAATAAGTAAATTATTATATATAATATATATATATATTACCGGAAAAGCAGGGAAGAACAAGGAGGAAGACGGAGGCAAGAGAGGAGACGGCAGGAGGACAACGGCAGAGAGCAAAAAGGGAGGAAGAGATAATAAGAGAGATTAAGTGTTTGTGTGTGATGTGTTATGAAAATATTATTATTATTTATAGGAAAACCCTAGGAGACATAAACCCTAGAAAAAGGGGAAAAGATTTCAAAAAGTAAAAGAAAAGATATCAACGGTAAAAAGTTCTGAAAAGTAAAGATATCAAAAGATATGGCAGCTGCAGGGGGCGAGATAAAGCTGACAGGGAACAGTAAAAAGCATGGGCGGATCAGATAAAGGTACTGGTCAAGCATGGCAAAAGCAGATCTCAAAAGATTATGTCAGTCACTTTTTCTGTCAACCAATGGGGTTGGTGCGCATGCTGCGCCGAAAGTAACTATTCAGACATTAGATAGGTTAGGTCAACGGCTCAAAAGATAAGACAACACAAAAGCATACAGGCTGGAATAAACAGAAGATACAAGGGTTAAGCGCGGGAAGGCTGAGTGCGCGAGCGCGAAGGCTGGCACAACAATCCTTAGCGCACTGCGGGAAGAATCACAAATCCTTAGCGTGCTGCGTGAAGAACAAGAATTCTAAGCGCATCGCGGGAAGAACATACATTCTTAGCGCATTGCGGGAAGAACATGCATTCTTAGCGCGCTGCGAGAAGAGTTCTCTTCACGCATCGCAGGAACAAGATGTCTTCACGCAGGCTTCCATGTAAGGAGTCTGGCGCGTGGAGCTGCAGACATCCTTAGGCGGAAAGAACCAAAGGACAAGAGGGAAGAGAAGGCGGAAAGAGAGAGGGAGAAAGAGGCGGGCAGGAAATATATATTATTATTAAAAATAAAATACAAGTATAAATATTAAATAATAAAAGAGAGATCGGGTCAGAGAAACGGGTACCTGGGTCGGGTCGGATCGGGGCAGATGTCACATTTATGACGTTAGACTTTCTTACCAACGACTTTAGCAACCTCAACCCCATGTGCCGAGAGATATTTGAATAAGAACAAGCGCTTGTTATTAAGGAAATCAAAGCAGATCAAGAATGAAGGCGAAGAGTTGGAGGCGGCGGAGATCGGGAATAAATTTGTATTTTTATTCTTAAATTTGTAATTTTTTATATTTTTAGGATATATTTTTTTTAATTTGTATTTTTTAATGTTATTAGGATATTTAACGTTTTTTATTATATAAATTAGTTTTGTAGTCATATTATTATTTTATATTAATAAAAAATCAGATAATTCGCTGAAGTCACCGCTCGCCTGGACCACAACAGGCTAGGCGGCTTCTGCAATGGCTACAGCGAGTGTCCAGTCAACATCCAGTCAACACTGCATGACACAATATTATTGGATGAATTCGGAGCCAAACTTAAGCGATAACACACAGTCTTTGAAAGAGTGGACCATATATGTTTTTTAACCCCTTGAGCATTACTCGCCTGTGTAAGAAGGGGAGGTGGGTGACGCCTTGGTCTAAAAAAGAGAGTGTTGTGGTTTAAAACACATCTTTTGGACTCGTACAGAATATTCTATAAACCTCATATATCATTAAAACCTACTTTTTGTTCGCAAACTTACTTATACTATTGAATTTGACCCATGAGTTTTTTTTGTGAAGGAGTTCAAGATTGGAAGGACTTTTTCACGCCATAATACATATATCCATGTACTCAATCCAAACATACCTCCACGCCACCTCTTTAATCGACCACCTATACAACCGCCTCGATCCCTCTAACACTCCAATTTAGATCTTGTTAGTAGGCGTTATATATAATAAAGTTTAAGTTCTTTAATTTGTCATTTTTGTCAACCTTCGGAAAAAGAGCTACCGTTTTATGATTCAAATTCCATTACATGGTAAATCCGATACATGTACCACTTTTACCGAACTTTATCTGCTTATCCTAACTCAAGTTAATTGTAAAATCAAGTCTATTCAATGTGAATAATTTTTTTCGAAAAGGGGGGAGGGATTGATAACAATGACTTCAACACATTCGACAAGCACCTTAACTTCCATACTCCTATACGACCTTTATCTCCATACTATATAACCTATAAAACATCTTGATTTTCATACTCCTGCTTTTTATTACCTTTATCTCCCATCTCACCCAACTTACGATCATTTAGGAGTTTTCGATGTTACCCAAACACATATGTTACATAACCTCACAACCTTTACCCGCACCCATGTTGCATGTTTCTCTACCACAACAATCTATGGGGGTAGGGATGCTTAGATCATTTTCCTGCCAAAGTCATTCTCTCTCATAACGTCATATTTGATGAACGATCTTTCCTTTATCGACCCTTAACCCTACATCATATCATTTTGTCGATGACGACACCAACGACAACCATACGGGGCACCAATATGGATAGAATATATGACTTCCAAACCACATGGCAACACCTCTGCCACTTTATGTGGGTAGGGTTCATGGCTTTATTTCATGGCAAAAGTTTGCCACATAAAACTTATTCATTTTTGGAATTTATTCTACTTAGATAACTAGAAAACAAACAAAAAAGTTCTAGGGTATTTGTGGGTATTCGTTGCCAGTAATTTTGAGGTTTGTGTGTATTTAAAGAGATAAATAAGATGACAGGGCAGAATTAGTGGTGGTGGTGGGGTGGGGGTATATATTTCCGCCCCTTATCATCAATATATATTTTCTTTGAAGGGTATCTATGTTCTTGCGGTCCAAAAAAAACCTAATTAATATTCGAATCCAACATCATCTTTTATTGCAGCCAATCCATTCTAAATTAAGAAAGGGAATCTAAAACAAAGTGCCAATCACGATAAAAGAAACCCTTCACATTCTCCAGTATCCACCACTCGTAATGGCATATGAATAATTTTGGTATTAATTAATCATAAAAAAGCTATATATGTGGAGGAGATTCCTATTCACAAAATCTTAGTTATAAACGACAAGTGCAAATAAAACAAGCATATACAAATATGGGTGGTAAGTGTGTTTTCTTTTCTCGTTTCAAATTCAAGTCAACAAAATCTAACGAGGTTGGTTTTTAGTTAGACCCCTCGTTATGGGCGGGGTTTGGGAGTTGTCGGGCGCCGTTTGGGCGCTCAACACCACCAAGGGGCGTCCTTGGTGGTGGGGCGTCGTCCGGCCCAGCGTCCCAACGGCCGGCGCCATTGCTCTCTCAACCTCTCTAATGTGTTAAAAGTAGTCTAATATTTAATAACTAAAAATAAGCTAATCTAGACACTAATTAATAAATCTAGACTCTTAACTTAACTAAAACTACTAACCGGCAAGTGAACCGGTCGACTCTATTACAGCTAAGTAAGTCCGGATATCGAACCTACGAAACTCTTTAAATTACGTAACTAGCTAAATTAGACTCTACTAACTGACGCGGCTATTTATTTTATATATTAAGGGGGTTTATTATAATACTAATAATTAAACTAATATTAAAATCTAATTAATAAAAAAAAAACAAGTAAAAACGAAAATAATATTTTTAATTGATTTAAATAAGATGACGATGAAAAACCACTCAGGCTAGAATCCCTAAAGTTTCAGTTATTAATTAATTGGAAAATGCTTGTTATGGAACCGAGATCATAAAATAGTCACTTAAAAGAAAACCCGAACAGGACCCCCGACCCTTCTCAAGAAGACACCTATGGATTTCTTTTAAGTTCTTAAAAACGCCAATTTTAATATTAGACTTTCTTACGGTTATCTAAATAATTATGATATAGTACCTTTATAGTGAAATCCTATCTTACAGCGCGGAAATCAAAGGTAATTTGACGAACTTAATTGACTCGCTAGACAATATTAATTAATCAAACCTAGACGGACTCCTTACGAAGAACTAAATCTGGCAATCTCAATCAACAAAGATCTAGCAATAACCTATCACCTTACAGCTTTCTAGGTTAGCAGCACACTTTTATTCGTTTGACTAATAATATTATTCCTATTGATCTTATTCGAATTCAATCATAAAGTAGTCAAAAACACACAGTAGGTGACCTAACAAAATCCTATTGTATGAAACAATCACCAAGAATTTCGTGGAATAATAAAACTAGAACAACCAAAACCAAGTACACATACGCATCAATCAAATAAACCAAATAATTTACTAAATCATAAAACCATAACGAAAAGCAAGTTCCAAATAAAATAAAACTTCAAACAATGGTTCATCACAAGCCTAGGCAGTCTAATAAGTTTAGCCTAGCATCTTAAAATCAAAGAAACAAAAATAATTAAGTTCAACAACCAAGCTCATAAGTAAAATAATAAATTTAAACCGAATAGTGATGAAGCTTGATTGAGTAAGTGTTAAACAAAAACGCTTTATGCTTGAACCAATGGCTTGCTCTCCCTTTTCTCTCAGTCACGGGGGCAGCCCCCACAATCTCTGTAATCTCCCTTTTGCGTCTGCCACCAATTATTGCCTTATTGAAACCCCTTGATATATATACTTTTTCTTGTGCATAGGGTTCTGACCACAGGCCTTGTAGTTGCTGTCGTTAATTAATTATCTCCCCTATGTCTTCTTTTTTCTTGTTATTATATTCTTTTTATCATTAACTTAGTGTCAAAAGAAACAATTTCTTTCTTTGTGGGCTGCGCATGTTTTTGCTGGGCCGCTACGAACTTATTATGTATCCTCAAATCCATGTGGGTTTATGTTTAACATGATATATTTGGAGGCTTTACTCACGTGGCCTACATCAGTTTGTTACACCACAAAATCAATCAACATTATATGATAATATAAATATATTAAAAGTCTTATTTTAACTTTATATAACTTGCTTAAAGTTTTACTCGTTATTTCAATTTTAATATATACTAGCTTGTTATTTCTAAAACCCTTTAAATTAGAAACATGAACTATGAACTAGCATAACTTAATAAAAACAACCCTAACTATACTCAAAAGTATAGGAAATAGTTGTTGCATTTATATATAATTTAGCTCATATCACTCTCACACACACATACATATATATGTATATTGGTTGGGGCTTCGAAGCCCCCGGTGCTTACGTGGCGCCGACGTGGCACGGTGGAGGGGCTTTGATGCCCCCTCCCCCCACCACCATAGAGGATGGTCTTAGTGTAGGAATGCCGGATAAACATACGTTCAATGTTGGAACCATTTGTAAACAATTTTTTAGTTAGAAATTATTACGGACAATAAGTGAAAATTAAGATTATTAAAAAATAAAAAAAGAAATGTCTCATAGATCCATCTATTATATATATATATATATATATATATATATATATATATATATATATATATATATATATACTAGTTTAATTTCCTCGTATTACGAATCTTTAGACGGCACAACTTAAGTTGCACAACTTCATCTTTAGATGGCAATAATGTTGCATCACAGTTAGTCTTAAAAAAATTTTCTTTGTGATAAAAAAAATACGAATCGTTTGGTCTCGGCCATTATCTATAATCTATAATATATATAAACGAAACCATAAAAATCTTACGTGCCGTGATGTGGTTGCTCCCCCTTTTTTTAGAGTCACTAAATTTGCTTGATTTTTAAATGGATGTTTCCCATTCATTTGACCTGAATTCATGGGTATAAGTCTTATCAAACTCATATATTTCTTAAACGGGTTATAACATCTCATTAAATTAAAATCCGATCTCACCAAATATTTGATATAAAAATCATATAAAGTAGGGATATACTGATAATTAATATCTTATTTATTTGAAAAAAGATATATATTATTTATAATTAAAAAACCAATTTTATAGTTAAAAAAAATAAACGGGTCTTGGGTCTCATCAAACTCATATAGCTTTTAAACCGGGTTATAACGCCTCATTTATTTATTAAACAATTTATCATCAAATATCATCAAACCATAAGTATATTATTAACTTTCATACAATAAAAAAAATAAAAATTCAAAAAATAAATAAGTATTAGAAACAAATAATATAAAACAACCCTGTAATATAGGGGACAAGGCCGACCCATAGGGGTGGCAGGGTGGTCGACTTCCACAGGCCCGACACCCCGTTAGGCCCGATTTTTTTTTTAAAAATATATATTTATTTTTATTAAAAAAATATGTGTATTTAATGTTTGAACTTAATTACATGACCACTAGTTTGTCTAGTAGTAAAGACGTATTACTCTTAAACAAAAGGTTATGGGTTCAAGTCTCATTTGAGACATGTTTAATCTTATTTTTGTACAAAAAATTTTTACACAACCAAATTATAACCAAGTAAACCTATATAAAAATTTAATTGTTTAAACCAACAAAATACTCATTTTTAATTAAGGCCCTAAAAAACCGCATTCGGCCCAAATTTTTTTTTCACTTTCTTGGAGTCGGGCCTGATAGGGGATAAAAACTAGTATATTTATATATCAAGGGTTTAACTTTTAAACTATCACTTTATTTATTTATATTTATTTATTTACTTATTTATTATTCTTGAACAATACTACAATAAGTATTAGTCCTTTTCACAATTTATTCAAATTCAATAGGAGTAAAAACCAGAGAGAAAAAAACGGACCTTCACATATATAGCACAAATCGGAAAATCAACTTAAGACTTTACTCCTACATCATAAATGCAATTAAGAAAAACGTAAGATCACATTCAATCACAATTATTAAATATTAGGGTGAGGGGAGTTGATTCGATAGGGGTAGGATGGTGTGTCATGATAGTGAGATAAGTTGATGTGGAAGATGAGAGATGGTGGGACGAGGTGGTGAACTGGGGTCGTAATGCAAGAAGGGAGAAGAAACAGAGAATGGGAAAACAAAGCGGGAGTGAGGCATTGGATGAAGAGTTTATGTGGCATTTTGGACGAGCGGGGACGTCGGCCCCCTTCCTTTGGTGTTGCCTCCACTTGTCTAGTTGTCGAGGCATCCTGTATCCACACAAACCACCCTACAACCCCTAGACAACTCTTTTTAGAATGCATAGTATATATTCATATGTTGTTTATGATCGTTAACGATACTTGAATTTATACCTGTATATAAGTAATTATCCATTGTCATTTTTCATGTGCTAGACCATGTGTTATGGTTCATTTTCATCATTCTCCATCATTTACGATGTTTGTGTCACCTCAGTTCCAACTCAGTTTTTCCTCCATCATTCAACATCATCACTCAACCATTATATTTATGGTTCACCCCCCCCCCCCCCCTCCCCCCACACCCCCAAAAATAAATAAATAATAAAATCCACCATTATATTATTTAATAATATAAATAAATGAAAAGGAAGAGAAAAAAAATCCAACTGGACCCTTGGAGGAGTGATCTATATGACGACCCTCATTCTCCTCATTTCACACATGGCCATTTGGGGGCAGTGTTGTGTTCCTCCTTCACCGTTGAAGGAGGGATTGTCCACGTATGACCTTTCAAGGGTCTTCCATGCCCATATCCAACAATCTTATAATTCTATGAGTTTAACATACTTTTTCTGTTTGCTTTATTAGCCTTTCATTCATTCCTTTGTAGTATATTATTTAACAATTTGAAAATTTCTATAAATTGTTTTATTATATATAGATGTTAAAATAAATTTAACATGTGTTACATACGAGTTTCTAACCTGGTTACTAATTATATGATTACTACAACTTCAAACTATAAAAACACATCCAAATATTCTCATGCTTACTATTAATTGTTAAGTTTTATTACAAATATCATACAACTAATCTCAAACTCAAATTTACCCGGCCCCGTTTGATTAACTATGAAATAAAGAAATAACTCATCACAAAATTAATGATACATGTTTCATATCTATTAATGCAAGCACAACAACGAATTTTTGTCATCTGAAACATTTGAACTCAAAACTTC
>NW_027503890.1:0-21996 GCF_021521415.1 Bidens hawaiensis
CACTTTTAAGTGAATATATTTTCATTAATTAATTTCAACATCAAATACACAAGTTAGAAAACAAAGAAATACAAGAAAAATATATACAATTAAACATTTTGTCCATTTGTTTAAAATATCCTAAGGCTAGTGTCTTGATCTTGGCGTCATCCTCTAATAATGGTACATATAGCATATGTATAAAATAATGCCAAATATATGAATAGTTGATGAGTTCACATAGTTTGATATACATATGTAAAAACTATACAATTCATGAACAAGTGTAAATCAAGCAACTAAAGTCCTTTCCAGTTGGTAACAACCAACGTACATATATCATTGCGCAAGTAAGGTCCTTTAATGAGGCCTTTTTCCACTATATGACAAAATGGTCTTGAGTGTAAATGGAGGGGGCATATGATCATACTTATTAAAGCTAACACGTGCAAGTAAGTTCGAGCAAGTAATCAAGTAAACACACAAGTCCATGTAACGTGCAAATGAATTCATAAATACTTTGAGTTTGTAGGATAATTATGTTACCCCCAAAGTAATAAAAGAGTAAAAGGGGGTGTGAGAAACTCAAAACGTAATTGAAGATAAAATTGCAATGAAAACTGAATGAACGATAACGAAACCGATGCAACCGAAAATGCATTAAAGAACCCAAAACGATTGAACTTCTCGAACTATAATTAAAACAAAAACAACATTTAACAACGAGATTGAAAAAGTTAAATAAATATATTTTAGGATTATTCATTATTTTAATATATTTTTTGGGATAATATTATATTTAACTTTAACGGAAATTTTAACGACTAAATATTATTTTAACAAATTTTTTATTAATAATTTAACACAATTATAAGAAATAAAATATTTGCGAATTACGGATTTTAATGATAGTTTTAACTCAAAATGATTATGTTAACGAATTATAAAGATTAAAGAAATCGAATTATAACGTTAACGACAAGGAATTATAATATACTATTAATTAAATGTTATCTCAATTAATAGTTTATTATTAATATAATAATTTTATTATATTTACGAAGCACCGGTTTTGAAAAATATAACTTTATTTCCAAATATGATTATGCTAGCGTATTAACGAAAGAAAAATTTAATGCATTTAAAGCTTACGGATTGAGATTAACGATATATAAGCTAACAAGTTTTAAACTTAATGGATTGAAAGTTAAAGAATACAAGCTTAATGAATTAATTTAAAATAGCGGAGTTATAAAGTAACTTTAATGGTTTAACAAAGTAAAGGAAATATAAATTAATTTTATTGATTTAACGAATGTGGAAGTTTTGTTTTAGTTAAAGAAAATATATACTATAATTTATAAATTTTATATAGGTTAAGATATTTATATTCGATTTATTATGATTTTTAAATAATTATTTTATTTTTGATAATAAATAAAATGGGTTTAAAAAAATAATACCAAAAATTTTGCATTGACCCGGGATTAAGTTTAACAGTCTACAAGCTTAACCACTAGACCAATCTAATAGTTTGATTATAAATCAAAAACAAAAAAATATAAAATTACATGTTCAAGTTCATCTTTAACCATTAAAATCCTATGTTTCAATTCGATTAAGTCCTTCCATGTATGTTAGAAATAGGTTAGGGGTTTTGATTATCACTGAAAACGATGCATAACCATACATCAATTAGCTGAAAATGTTCTGGGTTGAATGTGAACGAGACTTGGCCAGAAAATGAACTTTGAAGATCAAATATAGATTACAGAGAGTATGTGCTCTTAATTTGATTGTTCGGACGAAGAAGCATGCTAGGAGTCTATTTATAATCTAAATTGGAGCGTTTAGATGTTTAATGATCATTATTGGGTTTTTCATAAAATCCTGTCGAAATCGAGATAAAAAAACGCACAAATTTGTTATTATTATACGTGAAGGACAATGTTTACGGGTTTTCTATTATGGACTTAAGCCGTTATGGTGTTTAATTGCGTTAATTTGCAAGATTTATTGTGTTAAAGGGGCTGTCGGAGCTCGCAGCTTCGCCGGCGGAGGTATCGCCGGAAAACCGGGGAAGAAGGGGTTTGGGCAGGTTTATATTTTAATATTTTAATTTAAATTTAATTTACACTTTCAGTCTTTCATATTTAAAGTTATATTAAAACAGAAATATAAATATAAATTAACAATTGAACCTTGTACTTAAAAGTTTAAATGCTTGAATATTTTGTTATATTATACCCATAGATTGCAACCCGCTACACCTCTAACCATAAACTTTAACTTCCGGAGATTTGTGAATAGAAAACGAATGAACAATAGCAACGAAACGGTTCGGTATAACGAATTCAAATAAATAAAGATACCAAAATATCGATTGCCGTATAGAAAACATGAAATGAAAATTAATTAATGACATTATAATATATATATAAACAAAAACCAAAATTTCAAAATGGGTCAGGTATTCGGGTTTGAAAAGTAACGAATGTTACATGTTGGCTCATCATCGGGTGCGCTAAATAGAAACGGTATTGATGAATAGCAGGTGTTTGGAGGATAATATGGTAACTTAGATAACTGCTTTGTTTCAATCGGAAGCGTTGTGTTGATTGGATAATCTAGCTCACGGAGTTGGGGTAGGGTCGTTAAAAGGATTACCTCGGAAGAAATGAGGAAATTGGTTATTGATCAGTTTTGTCCCGCTCATGAATTGGACAACATTGAGTAGGATTTTCTTTTATTTTTTTTGTGGCATTGAAGACCAGTGACTTGTTTGATAGGGAATACGTGAATAAATTTAATCAAAAGGCTCGGTTGTGCCCCAACTTGGTAACCTCAAAGAGTAAGAACATTAAGGTGTATAAGAATGGTTTACTGGTGGATATTCGCAGGGGTGTGGTGACCACCAAGATGTATGCTTATTGTTTAGAATTTCCATTAGCTTAAACGTTATTTGAGCAGAAGGATGATTTAGTATGATGCTAGTCGGTTTAGGGGTAACAATCCCGCACCGACTTCAAAGAAGGCAAAGGTGGAGATATTTAATATTAGGGAGATTTTGAAGACACTTGGAAATTCGTGTACTAGGAGAAAGTGGGCACACTCGGTTGTTTCCAATGCAACAGGATTCGAGGACGAATCCTAATGTAAGGACGGTAGACTAGTAACGCCCGTAATTCCTCATGAAATGGATTTTACAAGATTCGAGGACGAATCCAAATATTAGGAGGGTGGACTTGTAACACCCGTAAATTCTTAGGAAATAGAATTCCATGTTTCTAGGACAAATCTTAATGTAAATAGGGTGGACTTATAATGCTGTATTTTCCCACGAAGTGAAAACACGTTTTTAGCTTGTAGTGCTGTCATAATCCATATCTTGGAAGTCGAGGGGCATCGTAGTTATTTTGAATTGCTGTTGGTGCATGAATGTCAGTAGTTCATAGTCTAGTGTCTGTAATCGAGTCTGTATTGTTATTTATGTTTTTGTTTAAAGCGAAGTTGTCAACAAGTTCGCCTAGGCGAACTTGTTGAACAAGCGAAGTTATGGACAACTTCGCCTGAACATGTCAGGCGAAGTTGTCGTGTATTTATACTCAAGCCTACGGCTTGGTTTAGGTTAATCAATAGTTGGAAAATCAGTTAATCAGTTGTTCGTCTAGGTTGTTCGTGTAGTTGAACGTGTGATTTGTAACAGCGATATTTACATTACTTGAGTTCGGTTATAATATATAACGTGTTTCGTGTGTTGGTGTTCTATACTCGTAACGATCTACGCAGGGATTCCGCACCTGAGTAGACCGCGATATCTCGTGCGATCCGTCCAGGGAACCTACAATTGGTATCAGAGCATTTGCTCGATTGTGAGGTTCGGGATATTCACGCGGGTATAGATTTCGTCCCGTTTCGACTATTCGCGGGACGTGTTTTCGTGTTTCTAAGTCAATCTTACCTACTACTACAGTATTCAAGCCTTTACACCATCAAAAACCTTGTTAAATCCAGATTCCAGATCTTCAAAAACGTCCGTGTTCATCAGGCGAAGTTGCCGTCACTGTACGTAGGGTTTCGGCGAAGATATAAGGTTAAGCGAAGTTATCCACAACTTCGCCTACCTTCTCAAGTTCGCCTGTATCAGCGAAGTTATCTACAACTTCGCCTCATTCCTAAGTTCGCTTACCTTAAGCGAAGTTAAGAATCAGCGAAGTTAATCAGCAGAGTTATCAGCGAAGTTCTTCAGCGAAGTTCTCTACAACTTCGCCTACTTCAAGCGAAGTTATCCGTAACTTCGCCTACAGTACTTAAAAAAAAAATTTAACTTTTCAGGTTTCTTACTTTTCGGAAAAGATGTCGTCGATCAACATCTCTGAGTTAGTGAAGATGGAAGTTGAAGCAGGGTCGGCTACCAAGGCCCCAAGATTGCTGAAGGGAACCGATTTCGTTGCATGGAAGGATCGGTTCATACAGTACGTCAAATACCAGGATGCGAAGATGTGGGTATGCATCCAGGATGGTTATATTCCACCAATTATGGAGTATGAAGGTCGTGACCAAATCAAGAAGTATAGTAAAATGGAAGAAGAAGAGAAGAAGATGTATGAGGCTGAGAGCAAGGCTCATGCTGCTATTACCATGGCTCTTCCACAGGAGATCCTTCATACTTTTAGGAAGTACACTTCAGCAAGGGAGCTTTGGGAAGCCCTTGAGAGCAGATTTGAAGGAAATGTAAGAATCCGGGCTTAAAAAATAAAACTGCTCAAGACCCAGTTCTCAGTCTTCAAGTATTTGAAGAATGAATCATTAGATGATATCATCACTCGATATTATCATCTGATGACTGAACTGAGCAACTATTCCATTTCTTATAGAGAAGAAGAGATAGTTGAGAAGCTTCTGGATGCTCTCCCACCAAAATGGGAGATGTAAACTGTGCTGATGAGGGAAGACAAGGACTTTCCCATTTATGATCTCGAAACGACAGTCAACAAGCTCAGGACCTTTGAGCTAAACATGGTAAGAAAGGAGACATCTATGGATCAGGTTCAAGATCCAAGTATGTATGGAGCTAAAGTCAACACTAGCTCAGGCTCAAAGACTGAATCGGCTGCTTACTACTCGAAGGAAGAGTCGGGCCCCAACTCATCACATGAGGGGCATGTGTCAGTTAACATAAATGGGGATGTTTGCTATGTAGCAGCTGGATCTAGTGGTTCTCAACCCCAGGCAAGCAAGTGTGGTTGCTCTTCAAGTGCTCCCAGCAACAACTACTCCAAGATGCCTATGAGTGTCAAGTCTGCTGAAGAGCAGTTTGGCCTCTATGCTTCTTTCATTGCTTCCTATGAGAACTATATTCAAGGGAAGATTGTTGATCCAGCTATGTTGGATGAAGATTACGATCAGATTGATGCTGACGATATGGAAGAAATGGATCTACAATGGCAGATGGCCATGATTGTAAGGAGGGTGAAGAGGTTTATGAATAAGACCGGTAGAAAGTTTGTCGGAGGAAGACCAGGATTCGACAAGTCAAAGGTAAGGTGCTACAATTGTCAACAAAACGGTCACTTCGCAAAAGAATGTAGGAATGAGCGTGTAGAACGAAGTCAAGGAAAGTCTACACCGCATAATGAGGGAAGAAGAGATTACAGTGCCATGATTTCCAGAGGAGATGGTGAATATAACTGGAACCTGCTTTCTAAAGAATCTTTCGAGCAGGCAAATTTGGCAAAGGTCGAAACAGAAGAAAATGAGAAGGCTGCCGGATAAGAAAAGGCTCTTATGGCAGACGTTAATGACAAGCTCTCCGAGGTATGCTCTAAAACTACTTGTTCAAAATGTGAGAACTTGTCTGAGCAATTAGCAACTATTACCGATCAGTATGTTAGGTTGGATGCTGAATTTAAAACCTTAAAAGAAGATCATCACTTTACTAAATCAAGAGAAAATAATTATAAAATTAAAATAAAAGCTTGTGAAAAAGATGTTAAAAGTTTAAAAACTAAACTTGCTGAAAAAATTGAAGTGATTGATTTAAGTTATGAGGTTTTGGAAGAAAAGACCAAACTAATTGCTGAGAGAGAAAAACAGATTGCTGACCACCAGGTGAAAGTGGTGGAACTGAATCGAAAACTAGAGCAGTTCAGAAATTCCTCTGCTATTCTTGATCACCTTGTTAGTGATCAAGGTTCCTCTACCAAGAGAGGAGGAATCGGTTATCATGAGGTTCCACCACCGTACAATCACAATTACACTTTTAACCCTAGTGTTCAGAAATCTATTGATTTTGAGGTTGCTCAGACAGTGCCAATTAAAGTAACTGTTAAAAAACCAAATGTTAGTGAAGGTGAAACAAGTTCGTCTGTTTCAAGTGTTGAAATTTCTGATCAAAGTCCAGTCTCGTCAGATTCGGATAAGTCATCCGAGTCTGGTAAGGCAAAAGAGGAGGTTGTGTTACCCAAGAGTGAAGAAAAAGATAAAACAAGTACTCCACTAAATCCGTACGTCCCACCATATGTGAGACAAACGGGCAGTAATATAGCCTCGACATCTAAAACACCTATTGATAAAAAGGTTGAACATAGGTGTTGTTTTAGATGTAATCAATTAGGACATCTTGTTGCAAATTGCCCTCTGAAGCAGCGATTCAGTGGTGTAAGGCCTACTAAAGCTGAGAATAGACCTAATAGTAATTATTATGCTCCTAAAAATGAAAACCACTTAAAATTCAAAAATGTGAATAATTCAGGTTTTCATAGAAACAAATCTCAGTTTTACACTTCTAATAACCAAACCACAAGCTATAATACTTTCAATTCTCAAAGGTTTGGAAGGCCTTACAATCAATCTTCAATAAGATATCCTAATGGGACTTACAGGAGTTATCGAGATACTAACTTTGGAAAGCCAAAGTTTGGGATGTATAGATCCAAGACCAATTGGTCTTGGGTCCCTAAATTCTAATCTTTTGCTTTATTGTGCAGGAACAGTTGAACAGGGCTGCCAACAATCTTTGGGTTGTAGATAGCGGCTGTTCGCGGCACATGACGGGTAACAAATACTTGTTACACGATTTGAAACCTGTTCAAGGAGGGAGAGTAAGCTTTGCCGGAGATGTCAGTTTGAAACCTGTGCAATCAGAGTCGGAAGTCAACAACAGGAGGATGTCAGTTTCTTGGTGGCAGATTGGTGTCGTGGCAATGCAAGAAGCAGACTTCAGTCGCAATTTCAACCTGTGAAGCAGAATACATGGCAGCATCCAACTGCTGCTCCCAGGTTCTTTGGATTCAACAACAGTTGCGCGACTATGGTCTGAATTTCTTACTTACTCCTATTTGCATTGATAACACAGCTGCTATCTCAGTAACTAACAATCCCGTGAAACATAGTAAAACTAAATATATTGACATACGTCATCATTTCATACGGGATTGTGCTGTGAAGAAACTGATAGTGCTTGAAAAGGTGGATACGCTTGATAATTTCGCTGATCTTTATACTAAAGCGTTTGATAAAACAAGATTTCATAACCTTATCGAGCTAAATGGGATGATCAATCCCGAGTAACCATGCTTTTCTTGTAATATTTAAAAAAAAAAAAAAAAAAAAAGGGGTCACTATCGCTTAAAAATATGTCGGTTACATCAGTTTGAAGGACTTGTCTTCGGATATGTTTTGGTCCTCATTTTCTACTTGTTGATTTTGAGGATAGCCATTAACCAAATTACTGATTGTGACCGGGCGGTTTATGATGAGTTTTCATTTTTTCGCTTAAAATTAGTCGATCATACTTAGTTATAAGGACACATACTAGTATGTGGTCGGTCCAGCTGATCCATTGGATCTTCGGGATAGCCGTTTACCTGATGACTTTGTTTTGGTCGGGGCAATTAATGTTAAAATTTTGAAAAAAATGGGAAATGAAATTATTTTTCAAGTCTGCTACTTCGTAAGAAGTACGTTTGCTATGTTAAACAGAAAATTGATCCAACCTTGGAAAATGATAGATATACTAACTTTGTATGCTTAACTAGTGAAGTTATTAGGCTTAAAAGGCTTTAGGACAGTCATTGTATGTCAAGGTAACTTTTTATGGTGCGTAAAAGTAGACGTGATACAAACTAAATTTACTTGATTTTACGTGGAAACTCCTTAAGAGTTTTGCTTGTCTTCATTTTTATCTTTCCAAGTGATAGGCAGAAAAGCAATTACCCAGTCATACACGAGTCCATGGGTGGTCTGATTCCCGTGAAGATAGCGTTTCAAGAAACTGCAGTGATCCAGATTCGGGACTTGCAGTTATTTACTACTCTGAAGTCTATGTAAATTTATGAGTTAAAAAAAATAAATAAAAAAAATAATAAATAAATAATTTTTGTGAGTATTGAAACATTCTAGAGATGAAAGTGTCAAGACTTCTCAATCTTAGAGTAAGAAGAAGAACGGGAACCAGATGAAGAGTACTTACAACTTAATCAGACACTATGGGTCGAGGTCAATTCGGGGTGACTTGGGGAAAGCCAAATACGCTTTGAGGAGAGATAGGAGGCATCAATATTTCTGAGTTGTTGCCCACTTAAATTTTGAGGCATAACTTAACCTAACTCGTATCACAGACACGATGAAAACCATCTTAAGTTATTTACATGCTTACAACCTGTCTCTTTATATCATAATACAGCTAAACACGGATCTATGTGACAGTCACATACTTAGTATGATTCCTGTTCGGATCTTTTCTAAAAACGTAGCAGTCCCTATCCAGACTGAAATTTGATCCCTTATAATTAAATTGTTTAAAGTTTTCTTTTTCTGTAGTTGTATTTGTTTATAACGGGTTACTTGGACTTGAACGTGTCATTTAGTTCTTAAAGGAAAGTTTTATAACTTAATTGGAAAACTGTTAAACTTATAAGGTTAAATTTTGTAAATATATAGGCGATGTTGTTGAACAGGCGAAGTTGTGGATAACTTCGCCTAGGCGAAGTTATCCGTAACTTCTCCTGTATAACTTCGCCCCTATATAAGGATTTTCAAGAGTCAAACAGTTCATTATTCTAAATATCAGCGAACTTATTCTCCGTTTTCTCAGCGAACTTAACTCGATTTTCATCCGATTATCCTTTTTCCGATTTCAGTTAGTATTCAAGGTGTGTTTGGATTCTATATCTTTTACTCGATGTTCGATGTTGTTAATCCTAGGTTGTTTCGACACCCGGTTAACGACCTCGGATGTTCGAAACCTATACCCGATTTCAAAACTTGTTTTACGTGTTCATGTACAACCTGGTCGTTTAGTTATCATTAATATCATGTGTTTGAGCCTCCTCAATCGTCAAAGTTAATCGAAACACCGGTTTTCCGGATTTTGATTAACCTTACTGTCGCCGTTTTAGATTCAGGCGAAGTTAAGGTTTAGGCGAAGTTATCCGTAACTTCGCCTGGAGCTTAAATTCGCCTGAGGCGAAGTTATCCGTAACTTCGCCTGATGCTCAACTTCGCCTGAAACTTAAATTTGCCTGAGGCGATGTTGTGGTGAGGCGAACTTAAAGATGAAGCGAAGTTGTTCCCAACTTCGCCCCAACTTTAACTTCGCCTGGAACCTTTTTAACTTAATAATTTTTAGTCGAACTTAAAGCTGAAGCGAAGTTGTTCCCAACTTCGCCCAAACTTTAACTTCGCCTATACAGTCTTTATCACAACTTCACTCATGGTAATAAGCGAACTTGTGTTATGCTTTAATGTTTATCTTACTTGGTTCGTTTGTTGCAGATATGGCGGCAGTAGCTGGTGCTGGAGGTGCTGGAGGCGATGATGGAGATAACCAGAGACAATTTTTCCCGGGTCACAATATGTACATTACCTTAGACCCGGAAGCGAGCGGCGTAGAGGACTACCGTGAGATCATTTCTTTCCTCATTCGCTCGAGGATATTTCACGCAATCACGACGACTCTGCCGATATCCTTACCCAATATCGAGGATTTCTGGCAGACGGTGGAGTATGATTGTCGTGTTGAGCCCCCGGTCATGAGAGCAACAGTCAACAACCAAGAAGTTCAGTTCTCGTCTGAACAGATACGGGTGGCGTTACGCTTTGGAGAGGAGACTCGGGACGACCCGACTGACTTTGTGGCTCCGTTTCGTGATGGAGTGTTTCTACGAATGGGCTATTCTGGTCCATTGGGCGATACCCAGAGACGGAAGGGGTTCATGCTCGATCAGTGGCGCTTCCTCATGCACGTCATGTTTATATGTATGTCTGGGAGGAAAGCGGGCACTGATGGTATGGGTGCGACCATGCAGTCAGCAATGACTGCTTTGACTTATAACAAACGTTATAGTTTTAGTCAGATGTTCTTTTACGAGATCGACAGACAGAGGAGGGCGATAGCTCGGGAGCGGTTCATTATGTATCCAAGATTCATCAAGATGATCTTGAACCATGTGGCTCCGAATTTGCCTCAACGACGCCCGATAAGATACGTGGAGAGTGTGAGCAAGCGTATCTTTGCTCAATGTCGCACTTCCAGTGCGAGGAGCAAGCCTGAACTGTGTCCAAGGCATACTCCACTCTTTGGGTTCTTAATAAACCCGGGGTATGTTCCTGCTGCTGGGGACGAGTTCAGAGATCCTCAACCACGACAGGCGGGAGCACCTCAAGCTGTACCTGCTGCGCCTGTTGTGCCGGCTGAAGAGGATGTAGACCTTGATGCTGCATTTGGCGGCCAAGGATTCTTCGACATGGATCGTTTTGATCCACAAGAAGATGTGCAGGTCTCTGCTGCACAGGTTAGGGAAGTGAGTGTAACTAGAGCAGCTACGACTGTGGCTGACTCAGATCTTAACGATGTGATGGATGAAGCGAGGAGGATGTTGGTGACACGTGAGAGGACGTTGGGGAAGAGGAAGAGGACAGTTGATGATACTGAGTCTGAAGAAGAAGAAGAGGATATACACAAGTTGATCAGACGTTCACGACGTGAAAGGACAGGTGCTGGTATGGGAGCTGGGGAGACTTCACGAGTCATACGTTTTGCTCCATCCGCACTATCAGGTATGTCAATTGTTCCTACTTCTGTACAGGTTACAAGCGCCGCAGATGTTCCTGGGGTGGCTACATCAGCCGTCGGCATCCCATCCACTACACTACAGACGACGACTCCGGAGATTGTGTCGTTACCACCTCCAACGCTTACTCCTTCAGAGGTGGTGGCACATTTTGTAGAGTCGACGGTCGTCGCAAATGCAGGGTTGTCGGTCACGATACCACCTGCGGTTACGTCCACAACTGCTTCTGAAGTCCCAGTTGCATTCAAAATCCCTGCTGAGTATACTCCAGATACATCTAATATGAGATTTGATTTCGATGCAACCATCTTAGACTCGGAGAGAATAGCTGCACTTGAGCGGGTCGTGGCAGAGCAATCAAGGATCAACTTTATCCAGACCCAGGCTATTCAACGCCTTGTAGCAGAAAATCAACTACAGTCGTCCCTCCTGGTTGAGCATGGGAGGATTATAGATGCTATGAAGGCGTTCTTGGCATCTCAGGGGGAGACAGGCTGTAGAGGCGACGAGTTAAGGACTAAGAAGAGAAACGACAGAGACGATGATCCCAATGCACCGAAAGGTGCAGGTGGTGAGTTGCCAAGAACTACTCAAGCTCTTGGGACTTCCACAGCTCAGGGGGAGTCTGCAGGTGCAGTTGGTGGTGATGAGGTGGTGATTGTTGATGATGAAGATGATGTGATTGATGCGTTGAGAGAGTTAGATGATGATATGCTAGATGATGATGTGTTTGATGATGATGTGCTGCCGTGTGAGGAGATTGAGAAGATTGGCGCACAAATTGTGATTGAAGATGGGATAGAAGAGGGGGAGATAGTAGAAGAAGACGTTGAACACGAGATCCCAGATGTTGAGAAAGCCGACATGGGTACTGAGATGGATGAGACTGAGTGGGAGGAGCAGCCTAGGTGGAAGGAAGGCTGTGCTCATTGGTTTATTAAGACCAAGAAGCCTGCTGTTCCAGCCATGTTCAAGAAGAGTTATAACATCAAAGGCTATGCTGAGTCGAAGAAGGGAATTATCTGTTGGATATATGATGAACAGATAAAGTTGTTTGTGGTGAAGCGTTATGATGGTATTCAATACTTCAAAAGAACCCTGAGATTTCTCAATACGTTGCCGGAATGTGAGGTGAAGGATTTGGCCAGGTTGGGCCTGATAAATAGAAGTGACGACAACATGGCAAGAGTGATTGGGAAGATCGTGTGGAAAGAAAGCATAAAAGAGAAGAAGTTTGAATTATTAAAGCCACAGAAGGGAAAGCTCGTGGAGGATACAGAAAAGGGAATGAGAGCAGATGGCAAGCCATGGATGGTGATGAAGTACAAACCGATCCGATGCATCAAGGAGGTTCCAATGAAGACTATGCCTCAAGATGTGTTGAAGAATCTAAAATGGTGGTACGTTGATTGCCAGACTGCTGAAGCCGTGATGGAAGACGAAGACAAACAAGAAGGGCTGAGGGTGTATGATCTGATGCATCTTGTTAACTTATCGAAAGCTGATCTGCAAGTGTTGAATGAAAAGAAGATATTCTATATTCCTGCTTGGAAGGATGAAGCAAGGAAATATCAGCGAGTAGTCACGGTATGTGTTAGAGAATGAGTGCATGCGTGAAGATACAGGATTACAAGACAAGAGCTTAAAGATCAAGATATGAAGCTACTGCCAAGGGGGAGTCTGTTGGTGCATGAATGTCAGTAGTTCATAGTCTAGTGTCTGTAATCGAGTCTGTATTGTTATTTATGTTTTTGTTTAAAGCGAAGTTGTCAACAAGTTCGCCTAGGCGAACTTGTTGAACAAGCGAAGTTATGGACAACTTCGCCTGAACATGTCAGGCGAAGTTGTCGTGTATTTATACTCAAGCCTACGGCTTGGTTTAGGTTAATCAATAGTTGGAAAATCAGTTAATCAGTTGTTCGTCTAGGTTGTTCGTGTAGTTGAACGTGTGTTTTGTAACAGTGATATTTACATCACGTGAGTTCGGTTATAATATATAACGTGTTTCGTGTATTCGTGTGTTTGTGTTCTATACTCGTAACGATCTACGCAGGGATTCCGCACCTGAGTAGACCGCGATATCTCGTGCGATCCGTCCAGGGAACCTACAATTGCTTATTATACTAGCTTTAGGTTCAAGGTACATGTATCATCTAACTTGAGGGAGGCATGTTGTATATTGTTATAAGAAAAAAAAAGATCAGCCTCTAACGCTAGACTTCCAGCAATTCCCTCTCTCAATTTTTCGATCAATCAAGAGTAATCAAGGTTGCAACATCTCAATTCAAGCCATGGGAGAATGATTTGAGGTAAAGATGATGAAAAAAGGTTTCCGGCGGGCTGTTTGGTTTTCCGGCGATGAAGATGATACAGGGTGGTAGTGCTCAACGATGTGGTTGTGTGGATATATTATTTGCTTGATTTCAAGTTCTTATGGTTATGAGCAAAACAAGAAAGGTTTCGCATTCCAGCAGATGGTTAAGTTTTCCGACATACTGTTTGGTTTTCATGGTGGCAACCGATGACGGATTTCGCTAACGTTGGTAGTTCTCGGCGACGCGGTTGTGTGGATATATTATTTGCTTGATTTAGAGTTCGTATGACCAAGTTATGAGAAAAACAAGAAAGGGTTTGCATTTTGGCTGACGGTTCAGTTTTTCAGTAGACTATTTAGTTTTCCAGTGATGGTGGAGGAAGTTTCCAGTGTTGGGAACTAGTGGCCTTTGTGGGGCTCGGCGAGATGAATAGGTGGAGTTCGTTTGATACGGTTTCGAGCTATTCGACTATTAACGCGTAAAACCAAACGAACCTGGAGGCTGTTTTCGGTTCTAGAAGTTGTAGGGTTGAGGCAGCCTGTGATTTTAATTTTCTAAGGGCCAGAATGTCGAGATAAGTTCGTGGATATGTGATTCTCTTGAAATCTGAGTTTGTATGGTCAAGTTATGACCATTTTAGTTTTGTTCGCGTTGGTACTTTTGGATGCTGTGCGTTTGAGTTCAGAATAACTTATACTCAAAAGTATGAATCCATGAAACCATTTATTTATTTATTGCTATGATTTTTGGTGATGGTAAAATTTTTGGGAAAGATGTTTGAGGACGTTTATCGATAACATTATTTATAGTTTGTTTATAAGGGAACATACGCGTTGGTTATACGGATTGAGAACCTTGTTATGTTCAAGATTTAAGGCTATTCTTCCAATAGCTCCTAATGTATGCCCTTATCGTTAGGCTTGAATTTCATAGTCATTAGAATTAATTTGGTTGGTTAATTGCAAAGATTGTAAAATTAATGTTTCAGTTCGACTAGATTTGGGGAATTTATGATTCGTGTGTTGTTTGACTAAATTGACTATCAATTCAGTTTCTAAGCTCTTATAATGACTTATTGTATTATATTTTATGATTTTATCATGATTATGGGCTGAATTGGTTGACAATCACACTATCGGGTTCTTAATGCACAAATTCGGCATCCTCGAAGTGAACTGGGTGAAGTTGTGTAATCCTTTGCTCACCGATTATAATTGGTTGAAGGAGGAATGCAATAAAGTGGTATTAAGGGCTGTTATAAATGAATATTGTTCAAGGAAAGAGCTTTGGGTTGGTTTAATCTTTTTAGAACGCTTCTTTTGGGTTTCGGTTCGGTTTAGTTAAGGGATTTTTGAAATTCACTTGTTGTATGAGAGAATGGCCAACCCAATTAGAACATGTAGCATTATATTGATATAATGGCTTGAAGAATAGTGATTTTTGTTAACACGGGGCTGATTTGATTAGTGATTACTCGATAGGGCCGTTAGAGCGTGAATTCTTGTTTAATCGTTATTCCTGTGTTGTACAAGGGAATTGCCGACCCAATTAGTTTGTGTAGTATCATGTGGTTGTATTGGCTGTAAGAACATTAAATCTTATCAACACGGGACTTGTTTGGTTGGTGATTACTTAAACAGTTAGTTAGCGCGCGATTTCGGCCCAATTAACTTGAAACGGGCGTAGTTTGGGACCCATTTGTCCCCGATTTTAATTAAGAGGAAGTTTTGGTAAATCAAAGGCCTTGAGGGGCTGATGTAAATGAATTTATGTGTGGGCAGGGCTTCGGGTCAATCCAATCATGTTAGAACGTCTCGTAGAGCGAGTGAGTTGATACGGTCTAGTTAGTGATTGTTGTGTGCAATAACATGGCAGGCTTTTAATTTTGAGTGATTACCTAGTGGTTCTTTAGCTTGTTGATAATCGTGTGATGCGTATCAGGGGAATTTCATGATGCTCTTTTCAATATTTTATGTTTTGGGCTAGCATGTACACCTTACTGTGTTTTTACTCATTTAAACTCTTTGGATGATATTAAATACACTTTACTATATTTGTATGTTTTGAATTTATATATTTAATTATTGTCTATTCTTGGGGATTTATTTAGTTGACGTTTGACTAAATGTATGTGTGTGTGGCCACCTATGTGAATTTTTTTGTTAAGACGTGACCGGGTCAAATAGAGGTTAAAATTCCTTATAACCCTTTTCTGGGTTTAGGTGAGGAGTCCCCTAACAGTTTAAATGTCCTTGGGGCAAGAGGATTTACTAGAGTCCTTGAATTCGTGTTTTGTGACTTGGGGTGAGGAGGCCCATCTTGCATGATTGACTGAGGAAAATATTGCCTTATTTTTTATTTATTTAATTAATTGATTTATAAATGTTATTTATAAAAACAAGAACTCACTCTGCCTAAGCTGATTTTGTGTGCATGTTAGATTGATTTCAGGTTTGAGGAGACGTGGAATACTGCTTGGACATGCTCGAGGCTACCCGAAACGTTTGGAGGCATTTCTAGTTGAAGA
Organism: Bidens hawaiensis; assembly: GCF_021521415.1. Taxonomy (NCBI): domain Eukaryota; kingdom Viridiplantae; phylum Streptophyta; class Magnoliopsida; order Asterales; family Asteraceae; genus Bidens; species Bidens hawaiensis. The sequence continues at coordinate 15,897 of NW_027503890.1, forward strand.
ACTTTTATGAAAATAAACTAGACATTTCTATTTATTGCATAAACTTGCTTGATTGATTTAAGAATTTTATCTAGATGTTTTACCCGCGTTGGGATTTGCATTTGAAGCTTTTCTGCTGCATGTCACTCTAGACTTATTTTAATAAAGCAAACTTCACTTTGAAGTTTAAATGCGAATTTTATGTTGTGATTACCAACTGTTTGATTCCCAAGTTTTGGGATCATACACTTGTACTTTTTAAAAATTCGTTTGCTCTAGATTCATGGATAAGGGGGACTTTGGGGATTATGTAATGTAATGTATTTTTTTCTGCCTTGTACTTAGTTCAGGGCTCTCTATGAGAATCGCTTAAAAGTTTTGGACAGAAAGCGAGTATAATTTTAGGCGTTATGTAACATATAAATTTGATAACTCATATATAAAAAAAATGTACATGGAATTTGTTTATGATTTGGGCTATAAAGTTAATAATTTGGTTATAAGTTTGATTTTTCAATGGGCTGGTGGTGTTAAATTTTAAATCCAGTTTTTTTTTATAAAAGAATTTCAGGCCTACCTAGATGATTAGGCCGAGGCCAATCGACCACCTTGCCTCTCCATCCAAGTCAGGCTTTTTTGCTTGGATATATTAGTTGAATTTGAAACCGCATCATCAAAATTTTCATAAATATCTTCGAAGTTCCTATTTAAATTGCAACTAGAATAAACAACACAGTGTGTGTCACCGATTATTAAAGGAGTGGAACTATTTTCACCAGACAAGGATATCATCTCCTTGAGAAAAGTAAGGTTAAAAAAAGCATTGTGACAGTAGCATATCGTATGTTGGGTTTGAATGGGCCGGTCACGCACTCAATTTTAGTAGCCTATTTATTTTATTTCTTATAACTTTGGAGAAAGAAATTAACCATAGTTAGGCTCCTATAAACAATATTGTATCATGTAATTTTTGAGCACCTCAATAAAAGAATAGACCATGCTCGTTGCCCGTGGGCGTAGGTTACACATCATGACCGAGCCACATAAATCTCGTATTCATTGTTGGTAATTTCCATCTTATTAGGCCCGTCACGTGTTGGGAATTTTGTTAGACCTATTAGGCCTACGGAATTCATTAACGATCTAATGGGTTTATGGGTTATAATTAGGCTTTTATATTTGGGCTTTACTTGTTGGCCAAGTTTGGGTTACAATATAAATACATAGACATGTTACGGTTATTGTATTGTGAGAGGGATTATAGTATTCAAGTTTTGTGTTAGTTTCTTGATTATAATAATACGTGAGATTTACCCTAAATATTGCGTGCTCGTTTGTGTTTCTGTTATCAATTCATTCTAGAATTGATATCAGAGTCTTGTGCTCTTGGTGTTTATCATTCTAAAGTGCGTTTGATCAAGGTCGTGATAGGCGTGGTGCAATTGAAGACCAGCGGTGACGTTCACGGTATTTATTTATTTATGTTTTTAAAGAAAGGAGGAGGTTTTGTAAAGAATTCTCGATCTTGCAAAATCATAATTATTGAATTCTTTGGTACCCACCTCCACGTCACAATGAAAAATAGGTGTTCTGATTTTTTGTTTGCAAAGAAAAAAGACAAAATCCTAGATTGTTTTCTTGCGTGCCAGAATAAGAAGAAAAAAAGAAAAAAGAATAAATTCTTTTTGTTTTTATTGTTTCAACAAAGTCTGATCAATTTTTTTTTTCACGGTTACTGTTCAACGAAGAATGATGCGTGACAAAGATACAATGAAGACGAGTGGAAACCCGAATGCGTTCCAAAGTCCCATGCTTACCTCTACCGATTACACGGTATGGGCTATTCGAATGAAGGTACTCTTGAATGTGCATAAGGTTTGGGATACCATTGATCCGGGTGCAACCGATGACGATAAAAACAACATAGCGATTGCGTTGATTTATCAGTAGATCCCGAAAGCAACAATCATGCAAGTGACTAATCTTGAGCCAGCCAAGGAGATTTGGAACGCGATTAAGACGCGTAATCTGGGTGCTGATCGAGTTAAGGAGGCAAGATGGCAAACTCTCATGAACGAGTTTGATACTATGAGGATGAAAGAGACGGAGACCATTAATGAGTTTGTGGCGAAACTCTCATGTACGGCGTCAAAGGCGACGAGTTTAGGAGAGATGATCGAGGAAACTAAGATGGTCGAGAAGTTACTTTCAAGTCTACCCCGAAGAAAGTTTATTCAAATTATTGTCTCTCTTGAACAAACTTTGGATCTCAAAACTGTTGGGTTTAAAGATGTGGTGGGACGTTTAAAAGCATATGAGGAGCGGATTCGGTAAGAAGACATGCATTCTGAAACCTAAGGTAAGCTTATGTTCCAAAGGTCTGAATCCTCAAGTAGTCGGTACAATGATCGTGATTCCACTCGTGGAGGTCGTGGACGTGGAGGAGGGCGAGGACGAGGTGGTCGCAGGTCGGGTCAAAACCGCGGTCATCAAAAACATGCCACGAACGGGGAAACCGTGAACATAAGGGCAAAACCCGGGACCACTCAAAGGTTCAATGTTATCGATCTGATGAGTTCAAACACTTTGTCCATAAGTGTCCCAACTAAAAACAGAAAGTTCAAGGTGAAGCGAAGTTAGCTGAAGCATCAGAGGCAAGGGATCCAGCACTGTTTATGATGAAGAGTGTTCAAGAAACGGTGTTCTTGAATGAAAAGAAGGTTATACCCGGAAACTACGAGTCCAAAGATGGTGATGAATGGTACTTAGACAACAGCGTGAGAAACTACATGACGGGTAACATGTCCTTCTTTTCTGTACTTAACAATCATGTTACAGGAAAGGTTAAGTTTGATGATGACTCTTATGTTGATATAAATGGTAAGGGGTCAATTTTATTTGAGGCTAAAAGTGGTGAACATCGTTTGTTTACGGATGTTTATTTTATACCGATTCTTCGAAGCAATATGATTAGTCTCTTTTAAGCCTCAAAACACAGGTGTGATATTCATATAAAATATAAATACCTTACGATGCATGATGGGCATGGTAGGTTTTTGATGATGATGACTCGTTCCCCTAATAGATACAAATAAATATTGGTAAACCGGATAGTTTACTTAGTAGAATTGAAGAAACAAGTTGGTTATGGCAGCTAGGCTTGGTCACTTGAACTTTGAGTCAATAAAGCTAATGGCTAGGAGGGAGATGGTTGAAGGAATGCGTGTGGTTACCCATGAAAACAAGTTATGTGAGTCTTTTTTTGTTGGGAAGCAAACGAAGCAATTCTTTCCTAATTCGTCATCTTTTAGGGCAACTCGGGCCCTTGAACTTGTGCACAGTGATCTGTTTGGACCGATTACCCCTCCAACAATATCGTGTAACAGGTACGTGTTTGTTTTAATCGATGATTACTCACGATATGTTTGGACGTATTTGTTGAAGTCTAAAGATGAGGTGTTTCAAGATTTCAAGAAGTTTTAGGAATTGGTTGAAAGTGATGTCGGGAAAAAGATCAAGGCGTTTCGTACCGACCGAGGTGGTGAGTTTACCTTACATGAGTTTAACTTGTTTTCTGAGATGGAAGGCATTCGAAGACATCTAACGGCACCATACAAACCTCAACAAAATAGGGTGGTTGAAAGACGGAACCGAACCTTATTGGAGATGACATGGAGTATGTTAAAAGCAATGGATGTTCCGAATTACTTATGGGGTGAGGCAATCCGACATGCCACGTACATCGAGAATCGGATTCCTACTCGTGCCCCAAAGGATAAAACGCCATACGAGATGCTAAAACAAAAGAAACCGAATATTGCTCATCTTAAAGTATTTGGTTGTGTGGCATATGCAAAGATAGTGGGCACTCACTTGAAAAACCTCGACGACCATTTAAGGAGTTTAGTGCATATCGGAGTCGAGACAGGGTCCAAAGCTTACCGGTTGTTCGATCCGAAGACCCAGAAGGTTGTGATAGCTAGTGATGTGGTTTTTGACGAGAAAAAGATGTGGGTTTGGTCTAGTTCGGGTCAAACCAATGAAAAAACGGAGCTAGCACCGGGTTTATTTTGGGTTGATTGGAATGGGGTTATTGATACCGGAGTTGGGCAACTTGTAACTGAGCATATCGGAAGCAACAACATTAGCGACAAAAATTCAGCTTTGTCGCCAAATTCGGCAACAGAATCAGAGAAACAGCTTCGGTCGCTAATTTATGATTAAGCTGGTTAGGATCAAGATCTTATGATGACATCGAGCTATTCGTCGTTCCGGTATACGATTAGGCTATGTTATGTTAACTGTGTGTACTGTGTGTGTCGAGAGTAAAATTTGGCAGAGTAACGACATGGAAGAGATAAAAATAAGAACTGATTACATTAATGAATATCTTACAGGGCTTTTATAGGGGATGACCACATTCATTAAGTTAACACTTAACGAATGTGTCATTCGTTACATTAAAACATATGAATGAACATCGTCATTCGTTAATACATTTAATCATAACGAATCGCCCTCATTTGTTATCTAATTCGTTAATCAAGGTTAACGAATAAGCTTACATTTAATACGGATGTGTTACATTTGTTACGGAAAACGAATGTAACTTACAATAGAGCGAATGGCATATTTACATTAAAACACCTACATTATAAGATAATTACATTAATAAACTAATAAAGACCGAGACGTACAAAACATGTATCAACAAACTCCCCCTCGTCTCGAGCTCTTTATACTTTATTGCTGGAACATCTTCGTTTTCCAGTTGGTATGGCTATGAATCTTGCATGCATAACAGATTTGAACAACCTTCTGAAACTGCATCGCAAGATCGTAGTTGCTTACGTTAGCAAACCTGATCTGACTATGAAATAATGAATCGTTGTCAGACTCAGATAAATTAACGAGCCACATCGGATCGAACACACGAATAATCATCGTGTTAGACCCAGAACCCAATAATATAACCACTTCTCCCATCTGATTGTCGTAGTACAAACAGTTGAACGTGGTGAACAGACTCTGAGGGAATTTCTTCATCGGTGCCCTCTTCATCGTCTTCGACGGCGTTACTTGTAAGATCATTTTCCTCCAGCCAATGCGTTGATCGATCTCATCAATGTACTTGTGTGTCAGCACTTGCGGCTTGAATAACTTGAAACTATAATGAGTTTCATATAATAAATGAATATTACATTAACTCTCTTATTCGTCAACTTTATAACGAATATTAGAGTCATTCGTTAAAATCTTAACGAATGATACATTAAAATCATTCAATTCTTTAAATGTTTAGGCGAATGTCTTCCATTCGTTATGCACAACATAAGCGAATGTCATTATAACGAATGAGAGACACATTCGTTAATCCAATTAACGAATCACCAAAGTTCCTTAACGAATGAGATAGAATCTCATTAAGGAATTAAATATTTATTAAAACAAAATTATGGTTTTAATCAAAGAATTAAATTATCAATTAATTCCATTTAGGGTTTTAATTGCTTACATTAAAATTCCCTATCAATCACAGATCAGTACAGTTTAAATTAAACGGATTTTTACATTAAAAATCAACCGTTACCAGTTGATCATACGTTAAGCACGATTAACTTAAACTTTTGAGATAAACAAATCTTATCATATTGTCTTTGGATTATTCGCCAGCTTGGAGAATCGAAAATAAAGCAGAGATAAAATCTTTTTTTCAATTTTAAAACTTTTCAAACAACAAACAAAATAAAGCAGTACTAACTAACCTAATATAGCATTACATATTTTTGTGAGTCAAGCAGGAAATCATATTGATCAAAATTTCCGTCCATTACAGTTTTATTTACAGTGTTTTATTATGAGTGAAGTTAAGTCGATTACTGGTATTGTTGTCCACTTAAATCTTCAAACAAATTTTTCAAAACCTTCGGTGATATATTTAATTGGTTTGATTAAGCACAAATATCAGAAAGAGTTAGTTCAAATCTTGATTCAAGCGTAGTTTTATTTTCTCCAAATCACCCCTTGACTTAAACCTTAAAACCAATTTGATAGTAAAATGATTATCTTTAAGCAGTCATAGTCCGTAATCCCCAGTACAAGATATACCCCCGTTAGCAAG
>NW_027503891.1:0-26830 GCF_021521415.1 Bidens hawaiensis
ATAATTCATCGTATTGAATATGCGATTAATCGATCGATAGTTATTGAAACCCGAACGAATCGAGGGTTCAATTATAGACGATATCTATAATATTTAGTGACTTTACGAAGTATTAAAGCTTCGGGATAAGTGAATTAAAGCACAGAAAAAGAATTTTCGAGTTAATGGTACGTCGGTACATTAAACGAAACCTTCAATACCAAACCGAGCAAGAGACGATCGATCAAGCCGAAAATGATGCGCAATTATTAATAATATGATGTTTTAAGTTAATAAATGTCATGGGTTAAGTTTTTAAAGTTTTTAAATCGGTTTTATATAAATTTCATTTTTTAAGCCGAAAACGACCGTTTTAGCCTCGTTTTAAGCTAAATTAAACATTTAACCGAAAAATGAACTGAACCAGATTATCCAAAACGTTATCCGGATTCCCAAAATCTGAATGAATGGCTAGAAATGGAGAAGTAGGTCCCACCCCACCTCCCCTCCTTGTCCGATCGGAATAAGGGTATACACCCCTAGCCCTTTTGTTTTTTTTTACAAACATTTTCATATTCTCCTCCTTCCCTTCCACATTATCACTCAAAAATCCAGAATTTTTGCAAGAAAACCGAGGTAAAACTCGAGTTATTTACGTGTTCATCTTCTGTTCTTGAGTTTATTTGCAAGAAAATGAGGTTTCAAGTGAAAAAGGGCGAAAACCCGAGATGGAAACTGATTCTTGCATGATCAAGTGATGTATACGGGTTATACAAGGGATCTTGGTCCAAGAAAGGAGTTAAACGAACCAAAAACGAATTTTTACGGTTTAAACTTTAGTTTTGAAACAATAACCGAAACTATAGTGTAAGAGGCTTGATGGTGAGTGTAACTTGCTTGGTATTGTGGTATGTTGGTTGTAGGTTCTGTATTTAGTGGTAGATAAGGCGGAAAGACGGGTTTGTAGCTTGTAGTGGCGGAAAACAAAAGGTATATTCGGTTTATGTTCGGTTATGAGTGTTTTGGACAGATTGTGGTACGTTTAGAGTTAGGTCATGAATTTTACAGAGGTGTTAGATACATGAAAATATGAGTTCTGTGAAAATTTGGTAATTTTTGAATAAAGGATGAATATTTGGTGAATTTAATGCTCGGTTTTGGCTAAAAATGGTGAAAAATACTTAAATATCATGATAAATTCTGGAAAATTCCAAATAAGCTTTTGATAACATGTAAAAGTCACACACAAAATTTTAGGTCAGTTGGAGAAGTCTAAGTAGGTCTTTCGGTTAAACGAGTTCTAGGGTTTTCTAGCTCGGTTTTTGTGAAAATGGCATGTAAAAAAAGAGTCTGGTTCTGGAAAAATTACAGGGGACTATGGGGATGGCAGGGGTCATCCAGGAAAAATTTGGGATTTTTCTAAGGTCGTTTGGTATTTACGACATTTTTAGTGTTTAAATGGTGTTTAAAAATAGATAAATAAATTTTAAATATAAATATTAATTCTGGAAATATTTTTATAAAATTCCCCACTGTCAAAAAGTGATTTGTGCAAAATTTCAAGATCCGAGATTTAACGGATAATTATTTGTGCTAAAAAGAAAATAAAAACAAACTTTTAAGGCTTAAAACGCGTAAACCGGTAAAGTTCGCCTAAACGAGCTGACTGGTGTATAAAAACCCTAAAAATGAACTATTTTCATATAACTGAGTTGAACAAGTAAAATAAATCATCCGAAAATAATTCGGATGATTTGAATAATTTTATCCGATTTAACAGTTTCCGGTGCACTAAAGACGGAAACGGGTCCCCGCGACCAATCGGGGCGTCTAAACCGAGCTCTAATTTCACAACTTTAATTAAAATATCAGTCAACAACTATTTTCGGGTCGTGTGTGATCAAACTCATTTTGAAACGTAAAACGGATAACCGTGCTAGGCACGCAAAACGGGAAAAACGAACTAAAAGTAATTTTGACTATTGAACTCAAAACGATATCACAATCTGAGTCCGGAGAAGTGTTTCTGGGTTAACATTGCCCCCGGAATGGGTACAGTACTGGGTTAACAGTGTCCCCAGATGTACCGGTTAACACGGTTAAAGATTATATAAACAATAATTGTATAATAACGATCGTAGGGATCATATTACAGATTGGACGTGTTAACTAATAATGACTGTTGTTACCTGCTTGCATGTGCTAAGGTGAGTTTCACGAGCTCCTTTTTCTGAATTGTTTTTTAAATATTTTCCCGGGGCGGAAAGCATGTTACTATTGAAATGTTTAAGTACATACTGAACGCATGGATTTGTGTGTATTTATATATGTTTTATTGTACGGGAATCGTACGGAAATGTACTAAGATGGTAATTGTCTGAGTTGCTAACATTGTAAGGCCCCGCAACACGAGTGATTAGCTGAAAGCCGGTAGAGTGTGAATAGTACTATTGGTCTGACAAACCCAACTGGTCCGGCATGGATTTGCTGATGTTTCCCAGCCAGTTGCACATGTCTATTTTGTTGTTATTTATTTTGCTATGTAATGTTAGACATAGCGGTTTGGGCAAGCCCGTGGGCGGAGTATGCCACGGGGTTGTGCGTGAATAGTCAGAGGTTTCACTTGTGGGCTCAGCATAATTACATCGATAATATTATATTATGATATTGATTTATCATGGTTTACTCAAATTGTGAAACTCACCAACTATTCGTAGTTGACCCGTTTTCTCACATGCTTTTCAGGTACGATTAAGATGAAGTGATTGCTTACGTTCTAAGTGCTTGATGTGTGTAAGATTTGCGTGCGAGATGTTATGATACATTATATTAAATAGAATTATGTATCGTATTGTATGATGTGTGTATCACCTAGACGGTAATGAAATATGAGATAATGTAATTTGAAGTATATTAATGTATTCAGTTTTCTTTATAAACAATGTGATTGATATCAGAGGTGTCTGTTGCATCCCGTTTACATTTCCGCTGCGGTTACGGGGTGTTACAAGACCCAACAGCCTATTATTGAGGAACCATCAGACACAAGTTCAACTTGCAGTGGCCAATCAAGATTCAATGTTCAGATGATTGAAGATGACACTCCCTCTGCAGCAAATGGGCAGTCAACATTCTTGCAGAACAATAACGCTCAAGGAACAGATTATCAAGCATTATTTTCCATGTTTATCGAGTCATATCACACTTTTGTAGCCAAGAATCTAATAAACAAAACCATTGTGTAAGAAGATCTAGAACAAATAGATGCTGATGATTTAGAGGACATTGACATAAAATGGCAGGCAACTATGTTGGCAATAAGAAGCAAAAGGTTGTATAACAGAACTGGAAGAACAAGTTTCAATGGAACAAATGAAAGAATTGGGTTTGACAAATCAAAGGCCATCTATTATAACTGTCAACAACGAGGCCATTTTGCTAGAGAGTGTAACATGCCCAAGAAAGTTGGCAATCAAGTTAACCAGAATCAATTCTATCAGAACCAGAATCAGAACTTCCAGCAGAGAAATCAGATTTCCAACCAAAACCCCAATTAAAATCAGAACAGAACCCAGCAACAAACATTTAAACCACAAAGAAACAATCAAATGCAGGTTCACTCAAATCAAAACAGAACTACTCAAAACAATGTGAACCAGCAGAGAGATCAATGAAATGTAGCTGTTACCAGGGTGCCACAGGATAAAGAATTTGATTGGAGCAATCATGCAGCTGAAATGAAAAAGGCAAATGTTGCATTTATCGCCAAAGTGCATGACAAGGCTGAATCCTCAAATGCTCAGGTACAATCTAATATCTCAATTTCTGATCTTCTTATTACCATTGATGAATTAAATCCGGAAATTGGAAAGTGGAAAATTGAGTGTGGAAGAAAGGAAGTCTTCTTGAAAGTCTATGAAGCAAGTGAAGCAACCTATGAAAGTCAAATCAAGGGGCTTGAAGAGGATTGTATGATGGCATACCAAACCCAATCAAGAATGACAATTGAAATTAAGGGGTTGAAGAAAATGTATGCAGAAGAGAAAATGAAGAATGCTGAATTGCTGATACAAATGGAATTCTTGAAGAACCTTGTTTCTACAGGCAATATTGTGGGTTATGTTGATAAAATGACTGATGAAGAAAAGTATAAAAAGGTTCCACCACCTTTTTGTGATAGCTACCCACTGAAGGTAGACAAGGAGAACAGAAGTGAGTATCTTAAACAATTCAAGAATGCTTTTGATGATAAGGCTGAGTTTGCTAAGCAATATGCTGATGTAATTGAGGACGAGAATGGAGAGTTTGAAGTAAATGAGAGTGAGGAGCAAGAGTTTGAGAAAAATGAAAAAATAGAAGGTGACAAGAAGAAGTGGAGTGAGTACTCCAGTGAAGACAGTAACTGCAGCTATGTCATCTATTCTTCTTCTACCAAAGATAACTCCAAAGTTGAAAAAGCACTATGAGAAGATGAGAAGAGAACATGTAGTGTTTGACATATGTGCAAGACCACAGCCTGTTATCAAGTAACGAACAGAAGAAACTGTGAAATCTTCTTATGATCAGTCACATCCACCAATTTATCCAGTTTTCTCTAACCATGAGTTATTTGATATTGGGGATGTTGATTATGTTCCAAGGAAAAGATCAGTTAAAGAACAAAAGGGGAGTAGCTCAAGAACCCACTCCAATCTCAAGCCTGTTGTATTTGTCAAAGAAAAATATCATCTAGAGCCTGATCTGAACAAACCAATCAAGATGGACTTCAGCAATTCACTATGTCCTAAAACCTCCCTAGGCTTTGATTTCCCCAAACCCAGTGACAAAATTAAAGACAAGCAACTGCTTGAGGACATGGGGAGTTATGCAAAGATTTGGTGCAAGAAGTTTGATGCATATGGTCACCACACTGACTCTTGTTGGTTTGAAGAGGAAGAATTTAAGGTTCCTGATATAGTTTGTGGGTTTGATATGAAGGAATACAAGAAAATGTATCAAAGATATTTAAATGGAGAAAGAGGCAATTCAGATGATGAAAAGAAGAGTTCAGTTCCTGAAAAGAGACTGAAACAAATCTTAAAGATCAAGGATGAACCAAGTGTATCAAGCAAACCTGCAAAGAACAGAAGGTCTAGTGACAAAGGAAAAGAGAAGATTAGACCTGGTGTTCTCAATGGAGATGAGAAATTTCTGATGATGCAAGGATTTGAACCAAGATGGTTCCAATGGAAGACTAAGAAGAAGGTGACTAAGGAAAAGAACTATGTGATTGAGCAGACTGAAGAATTAATTAAATCACAAGTTGTGAAGAATGGGTCAGGTTTAGACACAGATGAAGAATGCGAAGTTGTGCATGAAGATCCACTTCCAACTGTTGATGAATCTTCCACTTACACTGAATTACAAACTGAAGCAGTTTGTGACTCAGATGCCAACTAATTCTGTTTTGTGTGTATGTGCAGGAACAGTCCTTGAACAACAATGATTTATGGTACATGGACAGTGGATGTTCCAGGCACATGACCTGTGAAAAGAGTGCACTAATCAACTATGAAAGAATATATGAAGGGCCAGTTGCCTTTGGGAGTGATGAGAATGGAGGAAAGATAGTTGGAAGAGGAACACTCACCAATGGCAAGGTATCCTTTGAGAATTTTCTATATGTTGAAGGACTTCAATACAATCTGTTGAGCATTTCTCAAGTTTGTGACAAAGGATACAAGGTAGCCTTCAATGATGAACGTTGCCTGATTTTGAAGCTTGAGTTTGTGATTCCAACTGAAATGATAATAATGACGGCTTCAAGAAATGGCAACCTCTATGAACTGAGAATGAACACTGCAACTTCAAGAGGTGGTTCATGCTTTGTTTCAAAAGCAACTGAAAATGAAACCAAGCTATGGCATAGGAAGATGTGTCATGTTAACTTAAAGAACATGAACAAACTTGTAAAAGGTGAACATGTTGTTGGCCTTCCCACAAGAGTGTTCAAATTGGAAGAAAAATGAACATCTTGCCTAAAAGGAAAAACAACATAAATCCTCACATAAAAGCAAAATGATAAATATAATTAATGAGGTCTTGGAACTGTTACACATGGATCTATTTGTTGGAATTTCGTATGCCCGAGACACGTATTTAGATTAATGTGGCTAACTGTGCTTGATCCAAGTCGGGTCATACCCAATAACGAGCTAGATAGACATCGGATTGTATTTGTTTAAGATATGATCTTTAAACAAATACCGAACACAAAGTTTAGGAAATCGGTTTTTCTGAAAAATTGCACTTGAAAGATTAAAATAAATAATTTGGATTATTTATTTATTTATTTAATTATTTAATTGGTTAAATAATTAAGAAAAGATTGTAAAATAGTTTTATAATAGTGTAGGCTAGTTTTATATATATGTGATATATATAAATGAATGAATAAAAAAAAAAAAAAAAAAAAAAGAAGGGATGGGTGGCCGGTTTGGGTGGGACCCACCACCACCCCAACAAGCCAATGTGATCAAGGTCTCTTGGTTATTTTTTTGGTTAAAAACCCCACTAGCCTACACATGCAATGGATCACTTTTTCTTTCAAATTTAAAAGTGCAAAAACCTCCTACTCTCCCTCTCCTTTTCTTCTCGGCCGAAACAAGCAAGGGAGGAGGGCTTGGGTGCTCGGTTTTCTAGTGTTCTTGTCCTAACACTCATCCGTGTTGCTCGTGGGTATCACCTCTTGAGGCATCCTACTCTTGGAGGCTAGTCCATCTTCCTCTTCATATCATCCTACTCTTTTGAGGTAAAAGAGTTATTGTTATTATTAATTTTGTAAGCCTTTAGTTCTTGTAGATTGATCCTATTTCGGGTTTTAGCCTTGTTACATATTGGTATGTTTCATAAAATTAACAATAGGTTGTTGATATTATCATGCTTCCGTTGCTAGATTAGTAAAAATGTTTCAACTAATAATCTAAAATAGATGCCGAAACCCAACAATTGGCATCAAGAGCCGGTTACAAGGACATAGGTTTACTTTTAGTTTTTCCCCTTTGGTTTTATAAAATTAACATGCATGAGATTTTATAAAACCCAAGATCTTAACATATGGATGTTAAAGTTCAAAAAAAAAAAAATTTTTTTTTTTGGCCAAATGGGCCGAAACCCATTTGGGCCGTGAGGTTAAAATGGGCCGAAGCCCTTTGGGCCGGCGTTTTTTTTAATAGGGCCGAAGCCCAATAACTTTTGTTGGGCCGAAGCCCAATAACAACCGTGAGGGGTTTTTTTTTGTCTTTAAATATATATTTGGATATGTATTTATTTGTAAGTTAGTCCCTAAACCGAGCCTAGACCGATGTGGATGTTGTGATTGTGTGTTGTGATTTATCTATATTATTACTCATTTGGAATGTAATAGTAATTATGGCTTGTATTTATTTTTTACAAATGGTTGTAATAGTAAATAGGTTGTTTGTAATTTTCTTTATTTTAGACCAAATGTATTAGGATATATTTGTTGTAAATTGAAGAATTACAAGATTTTGGTGGATTGGGCCTATTGGGCTTATTTGGGTTAATTGGGCCTCACAAGCCGATTTGGGATTCAAAGCCCATTAAAGCCCAAATTTACCTTTTAGGCCCAAGGAAGCTTATGGAAGTCCAAGGCCCACTAAGAAGCCCAAGTTGAAATCACAACAAATTAAAGAGGAGACACTTGTAGCATTGGATGCAAGATCAAGTGGGAGCATATCACTCATCCTTGTGTCATGTTATGTCCCTTAGGATAAGACTAGGACACACACTTGTTTCGGCCAACAAGTGTGGTCCGCTTAGAGGCTCGTGTTTATGGTTGACCTTATGGTGTTTGTATGCTTGTTTGATTGTGTTTGAATGGTAGATATAGGATATCAATCCGTCACATAGATCTTATAAAACAAACATATAAAATGGGTTCTAATAATTATTGGTAATTGACGTGACACGTAGTATTTATAAAATAATTAAATAGCCGTCTCACGCCTATAATAAAAATGGTTTTATTATAATTAGAACCGGTGAAAATCGTTTTCATTTAACCATGTTACTAAATGCATGTTAGAACATGGTAAATAAGTTTCCTAAATCTAGAATATTGGAAAACTTAAAATCCCTTTTTCTTAATTACCAAGGAAACAAGTCTAAACACCATCCTTTTGTATAACACTTAACGTATTAGGGAACTTTAAATGGGATAAAGGTCACCTAACCATTTCAAGCAAACTAATATACTTAGGGTAATATTAACATATTTGTGGGATAAAGGTCACCTAACCACTTGTATGTTAATCTTACATGTTTATGCAAGTAGGACGACTTGAATTGGAAACCATGTGATAAAGGTCACCTAAGCATGAGATCCAATGGTGTTGATGGGATAAACATGCCAACACGAAATAAGGATTTCGAATGGTCCCATACCTCTAGAAGTTGCAAAGGGTTGCAATTGTCAAGGTTGACTACCTTGTTAAATCAAATGACGGGATAAAGGTCACCTAACCGAAATTTGATTTATCGTTGGATTCTAGAATTTAATTATTATTTAAAATGTGGTATAAAAGGGTATTAATAATTAAAATTGTTTATAATACTAAAATAGAACTTTGTTAAATTTTGTAGATGGCCGCTAACAATGCAAACACCTCTACCCATAACACCCGTAACCTATCCTTAAGAACCATCCTTGAAAAGGATCGTCTAAACCATAATAACTTTATGGATTGGTATCGCAACTTGAGAATAGTTCTCAAGCAAGAAGAGATATCATATGTCTTAGACGATCCCATTCCCGACGAGCCTAACGTGGAAGATGAGGAGGCTTATAACGATTGGGTCACGTACACCAAAGATTCGGTACAAGCCTCTTGCCTCATGTTAGCAACTATGATTCCCGAAATCCAAAAGGATTTCGAGCATCATGGGGCATACGACATGATAACTCAATTGAAGGAAATGTTCCTTCAACAAGCTAGAGCGGAACGTTTCGAAACGGTTCGAGCGTTTCATGCATGTCGTATGGAGGAAACCCAAAGCGTCTCATCTTATGTCCTAAAGATGAAAAGCTACATTGAAAAGCTTCGTAGGTTGAATTGTCCCGTCTCAAATGAGTTGGCTACGGATTTGATCCTCAACTCTTTGACCAAAAGGTTTGAAACCTTTGTCATGAACTATAACATGAACGGGTGGGACAAAAGCATTGGTGAGCTTCACGCAATGCTAAGAACGGCCGAAGCGGGAATGGGTAAAAGGGTTTTACCCGTTCTAACAATCAATGAAGGCAAAAGGGGACATAACTCCAACCCCAAAGCAAGTGTTGCTAAGGGCAAGGGCCACGTCCAAGGAAAGGGAAAGAGGAAAGCCATCACGCCCTACAAACCGAAGGAAAAGAAGCAAAAGGTTGCGACGCAAGATCCATGCTTTGAGTGTGGAGAGATAGGTCATTGGAAAAGGAATTGTCCGACCTATCTCAAAGCGTTAAAAGATAAGAGGGATGCGGAGCAAACCTCAGGTATTATCTTTACTATATATATGTTGAACTAAATGTTATTTCTTCAAATACATGGGTACTTGATACCGGATGTGGAACTCACATTTGCAATTTGTTGCAGGGGTTCAAAAGAAGTAAGCAACTCAACAAAGGGGACATTAGTTTCTTTATGGGCAATGGAGCAAGAGTTGAAGTCCAAGCTCAAGGAGACTACATGTTAAAGCTTCCAAGTGGTTTGGAAGTAATTTTGAAAAATGTTTTGTATGCTCCTAAGTTAAGGAGAAACATTATTTCCGTGTCCCTTTTAAAACAATGTGGCTTTGATCTTAAGTTTATTGATTATGATATTCATGTTTTGATGAATGGCATATTTTACTTTAAAGCTATACCCATGAATGGTATATATGAAATAGATCAAAGTGGTATGTCACATAGTAGTTCAATGTATAATGTCAACACCAAGAAACTCAAGAAGGACTTGGGTGATTCCTATCTTTGGCATTGTCGCCTTGGACATATAAGCAAGAATCGCATGCAAACTCTTCGCAAGAGTGGTATTCTAGAAACAAATGAGTTTGATTCATTTGATGTATGTGAATCTTGTTTACAAGGCAAAATGACAAAGCAACCCTTTAATAAAACTTTTGAAAGGTCAAAAGAATTATTGGGTATCATACATTCGGATGTATGTGGTCCTTTTAGACCAATGACTAGGAATGGTGAAAGATACTTCATTACCTTTATTGACGATTATAGTCGATATGGTTATGTGTACTTAATGAAACACAAAGATGAAGCTTTTGAAATGTTCAAAGACTTCAAAACTGAAGTAGAAAGACAACTCAAGACCACAATCAAAGTACTTCGTAGTGATAGAGGAGGTGAATACCTAAGTGGTGTTTTTCAAGATCATCTTAAGAGTTGTGGAATTATTTCACAACTTACTCCACCTGGAACACCACAACATAATGGTGTGTCTGAAAGGAGAAATCGTACCCTATTAGATATGGTTCGATCGATGATGGCTAGAAGCACTTTACCTCTATCATTTTGGGGCTATGCTTTACTTTCCGCTGTTCGCATATTGAATATGGCTCCAACCAAGAAAGTGGAGAAGACACCTTTCGAAATATGGCATGGAAAGGCTCCATCGCTATCATTCTTAAAAGTTTGGGGTTGTGAAACTTATGTAAAGCAATACACCCCAAACAAATTAGAAGTCCGATCCACTAAGTGTATCTTTATAGGTTATCCTAAAGATGATTTAGGATATTACTTTTACGATCCTAGTGAGCAAAATGTTATTATTGCTCGGAAGGGTAAGTTCTTGGAAACTAAGTTCCTTGAGGAAGGAACTAATAGTAGAACAGTGAAATTTGATGAGGATCAAGAATCACAAGATGATACACAATTGGTTGATACTAGCACTCAACAAGAGGTTGTTGAAAGTGATCAAGTGGTTGATCAAAACACACAAAACGTTCGCAGATCTGGTAGAGTTAGCAATCCACCCGAAAGATATGGATTTTTTGTAGAAGGTTGCTACGTGGTAGATTCGGATGAACCAACCACATACCGTGATGCAATGTCCAAGAATGATTGTGACAAATGGCTTGAAGCCATGAACGTTGAGATGCAATCCATGTATGACAACCAAGTTTGGGAATTGGTTGAACCACCACTTAACACCAAAACTGTTGGAAGTAAGTGGGTTTTCAAAAGAAAAACTGATATGCATGGAAACTTGGATACTTATAAAGCAAGACTTGTAGCTAAAGGTTTCACTCAAACTCAAGGGGTTGATTATGATGAAACTTTTTCGCCTGTGGCAATGCTAAAGTCTATTAGGATATTATTTGCCATAGCTGCACATTATGATTATGAAATTTGGCAAATGGATGTCAAGACCGCTTTCCTAAATGGATATCTTGAGGAAGATGTCTATATGGTTCAGCCTGAAGGTTTTGTCGATCCAAAACATCCTAATAAAGTATGCAAGTTAAAGAAATCAATCTATGGATTGAAACAAGCATCTAGAACTTGGAATCATCGTTTTGATGAAGAAATCAAAAATTTTGGTTTCATCAAGAACGCTGATGAGGCTTGTGTGTATAAAAAGGCTAGTGGGAGTATAATTACCTTCTTAGTATTGTATGTCGATGACATTCTACTATTTGGAAATGACATTCCAACCATGGAAAGCGTTAAGGCTTGGCTTGGAAGTAGATTTTCCATCAAGGATCTTGGTGAAGCTGCCTATATTTTGGGAATAAAGATCTATAGGGATAGGTCAAGGCGCTTGATAGGTTTGAACCAAAGTACATACATTGATAAAATCTTGAAAAGGTTCAAGATGGAAAACTCCAAGAAAGGTTTTGTACCTATTCAAAGAGGGACCATATTGAGTTCAGATCAATGTCCAAGCTCAAAGGGTGAGCAAGAGATGATGAAACAAATCCCATATGCTTCTGCTATAGGATCCATCATGTATGCGATGATATGTACTAGACCGGATGTGTCATGCGCTTTGAGCATGACAAGCAGATACCAACAGAATCCAGGAAACAGTCATTGGATGGCTGTTAAGAGCATATTGAAATACCTTAGGAGAACTAAGGATATGTTTCTGATATATGGATCTGGTGAGGAGGAACTCGCTATAAAAGGTTACACGGATGCGAGCTTCCAAACTGATCGAGATGATTCTCGATCACAATCTGGGTATGTGTTCACTCTTAATGGAGGAGCTGTCTCTTGGAAGAGCTCAAAACAGGAAGTGGTAGCATTGTCCACTACAGAATCAGAATACATCGCCGCTTCATTGGCAGCTCAGGAAGCTGCATGGTTGAAGAAGTTCATTTCTGATCTAGGGGTGGTCTCTTCCATTCAAGACCCCCTAGAAATCTTTTGTGACAACGAGGGTGCGATTGCTCAAATCAAGGAACCTCGTTCGCACCAAAAGACTAGGCACATAGAGCGGAGATTCAACTACATAAGGGATGAAGTTGAAAAAGGAAAGATATGTATTCGCAAAGTTGGAACTGATCAAAATCTTGCGGATCCATTTACGAAGCTCCTAGAAAGACCGAAACATGAGCGTCATGCGAGTAGCTTAGGACTTCGATATTCTAGTAATTGGATTTGATCTATTTTGTATTAACGTTTAAAAGACTTTTGTAATTTAACTCTTTTAATATGATTATGGAATCTTGAGTTAAAATTCTAATTTTGCATGTTTAATCCATGAATAAGTTATCTTATTCTAAAAGTCCGTAGTCGATCACGTTTGTGGGAACAAATATGAAGCAAGACTATTATGAACTAGGATTGGTGGATATTCATAAGGAATGAATATGGAGCATGGGTTTGCTGCCAAGGTTCATAGATATTTGTGGGATACAAATATTGGACTGACCCGCTCTCAATATTACTACATGGAGTCTTTGGACCTGATCATTAGTAATTTTGAGTAAAGGAGAATTTCATATTATCCTTAGACCTGAGATGTATACTGGGTCTTGATTTTCACCGAGTATTACACTTTGACTCTCCCCTTCGCTATTCGTAAAAGATGGTACATAAGGATGAGCTCGGGTAGAGTACAAAGTGATAATGAGAGGCGTATACAGTCAAGATGGAATTTGTTCCTCTTATGTGTTGAGAGTTTAGATGTCTAAGGCCTGATAAAGTTGAATTGAAAAGAGAATGATCACCTATGTCTCTTAGATCCAACATGACATCTAGTAACAAAGGGATATAATGATAGATTCACCTAAATCATATCAAGTAAGGAACTTGAAGGGATGATGTTATTGAATGGCACTTCGTCAAACACATTAGGGGTGGTGGACCGAGTTAGGCGGGATTCACCACTAGCATTAATTGTCTACGTATCTCGTTCAAGTGGGAGATTGTTGGAATTTCGTATGCCCGAGACACGTATTTAGATTAATGTGGCTAACTGTGCTTGATCCAAGTCGGGTCATACCCAATAACGAGCTAGATAGACATCGGATTGTATTTGTTTAAGATATGATCTTTAAACAAATACCGAACACAAAGTTTAGGAAATCGGTTTTTCTGAAAAATTGCACTTGAAAGATTAAAATAAATAATTTGGATTATTTATTTATTTATTTAATTATTTAATTGGTTAAATAATTAAGAAAAGATTGTAAAATAGTTTTATAATAGTGTAGGCTAGTTTTATATATATGTGATATATATAAATGAATGAATAAAAAAAAAAAAAAAAAAAAAAAAGAAGGGATGGGTGGCCGGTTTGGGTGGGACCCACCACCACCCCAACAAGCCAATGTGATCAAGGTCTCTTGGTTATTTTTTTGGTTAAAAACCCCACTAGCCTACACATGCAATGGATCACTTTTTCTTTCAAATTTAAAAGTGCAAAAACCTCCTACTCTCCCTCTCCTTTTCTTCTCGGCCGAAACAAGCAAGGGAGGAGGGCTTGGGTGCTCGGTTTTCTAGTGTTCTTGTCCTAACACTCATCCGTGTTGCTCGTGGGTATCACCTCTTGAGGCATCCTACTCTTGGAGGCTAGTCCATCTTCCTCTTCATATCATCCTACTCTTTTGAGGTAAAAGAGTTATTGTTATTATTAATTTTGTAAGCCTTTAGTTCTTGTAGATTGATCCTATTTCGGGTTTTAGCCTTGTTACATATTGGTATGTTTCATAAAATTAACAATAGGTTGTTGATATTATCATGCTTCCGTTGCTAGATTAGTAAAAATGTTTCAACTAATAATCTAAAATAGATGCCGAAACCCAACACTATTTGCCCCTATAAGTGTTCCAAGTATTGGGAAGAAAAGATACTGCCTGGTGATTACTGACGATTATTCAAGGTTTACTTAGGTATACTTTATGGGCAGCAAGGATGAAACCCCAGACCTGATCAGATCCTTTGTGCTAAAGATGGAAAATCAGCTTGAAAGGAAGGTAAAGGTCATTAGAAGTGACAATGGAACATAATTCAAGAATCGAATTATGGATAATTCTGCACTTCTAAAGGGGTATTTCAACAATACAGTGCACCTAGTACTCCTGAACAAAATGGTATTGTAGAAAGAAGAAACAGAACATTAATTGAAGCTGCAAGGACCATGATTGCTGATGCAAATCTGGCAGTCACTTTTTGGGCAGAAGCAATCAATACTGCATGCTATGTGCAGAACAGGGTTCTACTGAACAAGGCTCAAAACAAGACTCCATATGAGGTTATCTTCAAAAGAAAGCCTTATGTGAAGTTCTTAAAGCCTTTTGGATGCAGATGGTCACTCCTGAATACAAAGGACTATTTGAACAAATTCTAGTCCAAATCACTGGAATGCTTCTTGGTGGGCTACTCATCTCATTCAAAGGCTTACAGAGTCTATGTGAAGGAGCACATGGTGGTCATTGAGTCATTAGACCTAATTTTCAATGAAAATCATTTTAACAATGTTGATGGTCCCAAATGGCTGTTTGATCTAGAGAAAATGATCAAGTCATTTAAAATCTACAATGAAGATATGGATGTCAGTATGTACAGAACCAACTTTGAAGAAAAAGGAAAAGATAAACAAGTTGATCTGGACAAACTGTGGACATATGTTGCTCCTGAAGCAAATGGCTTTAATTTTGGGAGAAGCACCCAAGGAGTAGCTGAAGTTGAAAGGAATGGACAGGAGGATGCTGTTGAAGTCTCAAATGAAAGTCCAAGTGATGTTGAAAGTGAACCCATTCAGAGTCAACAACCTGCTCAGACTGAAGAGATACATCAATTTGAAAATAGGTTTCAATCTTTGTTTGACTCGATGCAATTTGGATTAAATGAAGAATCAACATCTAATCAAACTCAAGAATCTGATGAAAGTCAAGAGAGAATCGGAGATGAATCTGCTGAGTTAAACATGTCAAATCTAGAAACAGAAGTGTCTGCACAACAAGTTGTGAAGACCACCTCTGTTGAAAGAAATCACCCTGTAGAGAACATCATAGGAGATATAAATGAAAGAGTTACCAGAACCTCATCTGAAAAGGCAAATATCTGCTTGTATGCCTGCTTCTTATCCCAAGTTGAACCAAAGAACATCAACCAAGCATTAAAAGACAACTGCTGGGTAGAAGCTATGCAGGAAGAATTAGCCCAATTCAGAGACCTGCATGTATGGGACTTGTTGGACAAGCCAAGAGGCAAGTATTTCGAGAACCCAGAGTGGGTTGCCCCAATATAAATTCACACGTATAAGGCATGATCGGTAAGAAAACAATTAGACCCGAAATATTACCACCTAGCTTTTCGATAACTATTGAGATACGAACAATAGAGTCAATTAGCACATGCAGATCACGAGTCTTTAGAATGAAAGGAAAACTATACCTGGAGTATTAGCAGTTTCTCTAGCAGTCAGTGCAAACACTCGTCCTCCGTTTGTAGGTGGTGCATTAGCTCCTCTAGCGGTGTCTTCTAATTGGCTCCTGGCCTCTGGGCGATCTTTGATCATATGCCCCATATCCACACACCTAAGGCAAGCTCTAGTAAGTCGCCGACAAACACCTGGGTGATGTTTGTTATAATGAGTGCATAAAGGAATCGGTACAGTGTTCTGGTTTTCTCTCTGGTTTATGGGTTGAGCTTGGATCGGTTGCTGGTTCCGGGTCCTACCTTTCCATGGTTTAGTCTGTTTATCCCATGATCCTTGAGATGACTCTCTAGTACGGTTCCAATCCCTATTTCTCTTTTGGCTATCATCTGAACTTCCCATAAATGCTTTCCTTTCCATATCCACTATCTTTGCAGCTCTAGCAGCTTCTGCAACAGTAGCAAAAGTCAAATGAATTATTGACCTACAAATCCGGTCACATAAAGCCCGTTGGTATTTTTCTACTTGTTCCTCAAGTGTTCCAGCAGCCGCCCCAAGGAATCCAATCAACATGTAGAATCTGTCAGTGAATTCAGAAAGTGATTCATCATCTCGTTGATGAATACCATGATACTCACGAGTGTAGTGGCTCTTATCCATGGTAGTGAAATACTTCTCAAAGAATACTGAACGAAAGTCTGCCCAAGATAAATTTTCAAGAAAATGATCTCCTCCTCTTTCTGTTAACACACCTTCGCACCAAGTCTGTGCATCCTCTTCCAGCTTATACGATGCCAATCTTGCCTTGTATTGATCTCCAACTCCTAACACCCGAAACATCTTCTTAATGTGCGCAATCCAATCTCTTGCAATAGCTGGTGTGGCGGCCTTAGTGAAAGGTTTTGGTTTCTGCTTCTGCAATTTCTCTAGCCAAGTATGAATACCTATAGGCGGATTAGCTCCGGAACCTTCTCCTGAATTCGCACAGCGTTAATGATAGTCCGTAGCATAGCAGTAGAAGCTTGAGTGACAGCAGCTTCAAGAGCTTGATCAGGCGGGTTTGCTCCACCAGAATTATTAGGGTCACGATGTGGAGGCATCTGTAACAAAATATTATAACCCTTTTAGATCAGAACGGATAGTCTATGAAACGAATTGGATAAAGAAGTAAAAAAAAAACCAAGAGATGAAATCCTAGCCCAAAGTCTACCCAGTCCCCACATTTCTTATATAATATATATATATAGTTTTTGTTTTTTTGTAACAAGATAGAGCCTAAGCTCTGATACCATAACTGTAACACCCCGGCACGGTTAGGGATGACGGGTCACTCGATACGGTAATAATTGACGTTAAAAACGCTTTCATTAATTTCTTAAACCAAATTTAAAACGGCCCAACGGTCTAAAAACATTCCAATTAAAAGTACTCAACAAAACGACAATAAAATAAAGTTATTTCACTCAAAAGATCTTTTCTTCAGTTCCCTCGTTTTCCAACATCTAGCCTTTTTACTTTCTCTCTCTTATCACACATTTCCCCCGTTCCCTTGAGTACCTGAAACAAATAAAAGAAAACACAAAACAAAGAAACAAGGCTGAGCCAAAAATTGCCTAGCAACGGAGTAAACAATAGCAATAACAATAAACGATGAAGAAAAATACGATACAATAACAATAACGGAGTAAAAATAGAACTTAAGCTTGATTGTACGTAACGAGAACCTACAATATTACTATAATTTAGATTATGTTTTAGTATTCACACACTATTTATTTATTTGGTGATGCTCGTTAGTTCAATCAAAGACTTGGTATTCATGTGTAAATATTTTATGATAATTATTATTCTTTCATAAGTTTTAAAATTTTTGTGATAGTTATGAGGTTATTTATTAAAACCCTATTTATATGCTCTTGCATGGTATAAAAGGTCAACTGGTGCACATCACAAGCATTCATATTATTTTAACCTTATGTTATCGGATTATCAATTTTCATGAATATATAACTCATTCACTTTTTGATATAAGATCACCAACTTGTTCAACCCTTTTAAAACGTTTTAAATATTAAATTGGGAATATGATTTAGAAAATAAAGTATAGTAAAGAGAGTAGGTTTAATATGTGACACTTAGTATGAAAACGATCTATGAACAAGATGTGGAAAGTGTGTTAATATTTGTTTTCAAAAGTGCATTCTTTTTTATATAAACCCAAGGTTTTTACTTTTAAATCAACTTTCAAATTAAAATATCACTAACCACGGTAAAAGAAACAATTAGCGGGAATTGGTCTTGTATTAGACAGTTACCTTCAACGGTGGAGGATTCACGGCGGCGGTACTTCATGAGTTCCCGGTGGCGGCGGCTTAATACAGAAGCATAGAGAGTGATGGCGAGCGGTAGTGTATGACAACGAGCGGCGTCGGCGAGGAGGGGCGTTAACAGGCTGGTGGTGGTGCAGTTTTCCGACAATTCACAGGGTGGCGATGGCGGTGGTGGTGTTGGCGGTAGAGAAAAGTATAGATTTAGGGGGGTTTTGTATTTGTGATTATGAAACCATTAGTATGCTTATAAGCAAATGCTAATCACCTTGATTATTGGTCTAACTTATTTCATTTTTTATTAGATTTTCAAATTTAGGCGTAGTAAGTTTTGCCGAAAAATCGGAGTTTAAAATGAACATAAGATTTCTTAATCAAACTAAACCTATACACTTTAAACCTTGAAGTAACAATTTACCTAGGATCTATCCATACGCCTCTCATAAATCAGTAAGTGGCCTCATCGCACAATAAAAATAGAGACGCTGTGGACTAATTGCTCCGCCACAGATAGAGCACGTCAAAGGTGCCTCGATCGACACTTGTGTCCCCTTAGGTGGATAAATACTCCGGTATTGAGGTCAAATAAAATACACTAACAATGGCCAATATTAATATAATATGTCTCAATAACAATAAGTCAATGTATAATGGTATATTTGGAACATGCAATAATGATCGCAATAAAATATATTCTATTGGATGCATTTTTGTTATCAATTTAACAATAGCAATATAAAAATTTGCAATATCTAAAGTAACGATTTAATAAGGATGGCATTGATATGATACTATGAAACGGATCAGAAACTATGATACGACTAACAACTCAAGAAACGATATAATACAAAAACATGGACATAATATAACGCTACCAGTGTAAGGCTACGAAACCCATACACTGGGAGATCGATGAAAACAATATTTAAACTACAATTTAAATACCACAAAATCTGTACTTTAAAAGCGAAATAGCGGTAACTGCAACGGGACTTAAGCTTGATTATACGTCACGAGAACCTACAATATTTCTATAATTTAGATTATGTTTTTTTATTCACACACTATTTATTTATTTGGTGACGCTCATTAGTTCAATTAAAGACTTGGTATTCATGTATAAATATTTTATAATAATAATTATTCTGTCATAAGTTTTAACATTTTTGTGATTCTATAAAAGGTCAGCGGGTGCTCATCACAAGCATTCATGTTATTTTAACCTTATGCTAATAGATTATCAAATTTTTATGAATATATAAGTCATTCACTTTTAGATTTAAAATCACCAACTTGTTCAACCCTTTTAAAACGTTTTAAATATGAAATTGGGACCGTGATTTAGTAAATAAAGTATAGTAAAGAAAGTAGGTTTAACATGTGACATTTAGTATGAAAATATCTTTCAACCAGAGGTGGAAATTGTGTTAATATTTGTTTTCAAAAGTTCATTCTTTTCAATATAAACCCAAGGTTTTATTTTATTTTATTTTTAAATCAACTTTCAAATAAAAATATCACCAACCACATGATAGGAAACAATTAGCGAGAATCAGTCTTGAATTAGAGAGTTACCTTCAACGGTGGAGGATACACGGCGGCGGTACTTCATGAGTTTCCGATGGCGGCGGCTTAATACGGAAGCGTAGAGAGCGACGGCGAGCTGTAGTTTGTGACTACCAGCGGCGTCGGGGAGGAGTAGCCATAACAGGGCGGTGGTGGTACAGTTTTCTGGAAATTCACAGGGTGGCGATGGCGGTGGTGGTGTTGGAGGTAGAGAAAAGTACTTATTTAGCCGGGTTTCGTATTTGTGATTATGAAACCATTAATATGCTTATAAGCGAATGCTAATCACCTTGATTATTGGTCTACCTGATTTCATTTTTTATTACGTTTACAAATTTAGGCTTAGTAAGTTTCGCCGGAAAATTGGAGTTTAAAACGAACATAAGATTCCTTCAATATATGTCAAAAAGGATCCCTCCACTTTTTTTCTTAATCAAACTAAACCTTTACACTTTTGTAACATCCAAAGTTTCATGTGGTATTTAAAAAAATCGAGTTTAAATGAATTATAGAGGATAAATGTAAATATCTAAAGTATGAGGGGATTAAGTGCCTTTAGATGAAAAGTTAAATATGAAACCTTACCCCCCCCCCCTTCCTATAAATATAGCCACCATCTCATTTTATAATCCTCATCACCTACAACCTCCTTCTTCATCAAATTCCCTTTTTGAGAGAGCAATCCACAAAGACCCGTGGATTCCCAGAGATCTAACCATCGGGTCGGTATCAAATTTTAACTGCGTTTTCATAAAAAATAAGTGAACATTTCCACCAGTCGGATCTTCGATCAGAGGTCGTGAAGCCTGGTTTTTATCAGCAAACCTGTAACAGTGAAATTGAAGATTTCCGGCGACTGTTTGGGTGTTCTGGCAATAGTGGCGGCAGATTTCCGCGGCGGCAGTAGGTGGCGCTGGTAGAGCTCGGCAACCCGGTCACGTGGCCGCTTGAATCACTCAATTCCGAGCTTGTTTGATATGGTTTTGGGATATTCGAGTGATTTCGAACATAAATCTCAAAGGTACGTTTTAGTAAAAAGCCTTACTTTTCATGTACATATTTGCATGAAACTTGGTAGGATGATAGATCGGTCCATGATTAGTGACAAAGTAATGAACTTGTTAGTAAATGGGTTAGTTAGTTCGTTTCGGGTAAAACGAGTAGCGTTCGGTTCGTTAAAAGGATGGGTAAACGAAGTCGGTTTTGCACAAAATTTGAAGAGAAAGTAAATCGGGTTGAAGCAAGTAAGAAAGACATAAACTTGGTGTTTAACATGTTGTTTGGAATGAATCGAGGCGAATAGGTGGCGTTTAGACCTTGTAAAACACGGGTATACAAAGTTGGTACGACCCAAAACCCATATAAAGAGTAAAATCGGGCCATAAGGAAGAGTTACGGAGGAAAATGGCTTTAAAATGATAAAAATGAAGAAAAGGCAATTCTAATCACATGAAATAGAATCCCATCGCACAACCATGCGATGCGAATGGTTTGCATGCGAATGGTTTCCATGCGACTGGTTTCCATATGACTGGATTCCATGCGAATGGTTTCCATGCGATTGGTTTACCATGCGACTGGTTTACCATGCCACGCGATTACTTTAGCCATGCGATGCGATCAGAATTCGTCCATGCAACACGAATTGTTGTCCATGCGATGCTATTCGTTTTGCTCCATGCGATGCATTTGTTTTCCCATGCGATGCGATTCGTTTTTCTCCATGCGATACGATTCGTTTTCCCATGCTATGCAATTCGTTTTGCATTCATGTGATGAGATTCGTTTTGCATCCATGCGATGCGAATTGTTTTCTTATGCGATGCGATTGGTTTCACATATGCGATACGATTAGTTTCACATATGCGATGCGAATGGTCTTGCATATGTGATGCGATTGGTCTGCATATGCGATGCAATTGATTAGCATACGCTATGCGACTGAGATAGTAGCACCATTGGCTAAGTTAGCTTTGTTTCTAACTTAGGTAGTAAGATTCAGACAAAATTGTAGTAATTAATACCTATACCTGTTAAACAGTTAGCCGTGCCTAGCAAAAAAAAGGGTGTTACGATCAATTCCGAAAGAAACAAAACCCAGGTGAGTTCTAGCCTCTTTATCTTTTATGTTTTCAGGGCTGTGTGCATACTCCTATGTGATAGTTAATGCACTTACTTGAGTGGTAAGTGTATGATACATGTATGATTATGTATTGAATGTTATTATTACAGGATGTTTATATGAATGAATATGTATATATTTTTATAACTAGAAGATATGTAAAGTATGCACGTATAATAAAATGTATGGATGATTTACAAGATAGGTATGGTTATATGGTTGTATATTTATTCGAGACAGAAGGGACCAGACCCTTATAATATATGTGATGTTAGGGACCAGACCCTTATAATATATGTGATGTTAGGGACCAGACCCTTATAACATCTATGATGTTAGTGACCAGACCCTAATAATATCTATGATGTTAGGGACAAGACCCTTACAATATCTGTGATGATAGTGACCGGACCCTAATAATATCTGTGATTATAGGGACCAGACCCTAATAATATTTGTGATGGTAAAGATAGAATAGTATACGGTATACCATAGTTAATTATGAAAGAAAATATGTAAGCACGTATGTACGTATGTATGTAAAGTATGTATGAAAGAAGTAATAGTAAGTAAAGTACGAAATGTATCTTCGGACACGTATGAGTAAGATTATGAATTTAATGTATGTTAACTAATTAACTAGAATTCACTCAGCATAGCTGAGTTTTAGTATGCACGCAGGTAAGTAGGATGAGGCAGGTTGCTTGAGGTGGGACACATGGCATACAAGAAAAGACTAACATCGAAAGAAGAAAGAGTCATGTGATGTTTGTGTTTTTTGTTAAGACTTTATTGTGTTTAAGACAAGATTTTATGCTTTGTAATATATGATGGTTGAAGTTTTAAGTATTCCCCGAAAGTCTTAATTAACTCTGATTTTAGAACTGTGATTCGTTTTGCATTCATACGATGCGATTCGTTTTGCATCCATGCGATGCGAATTGTTTTCTTATGCGATGCGATTGATTTCACATGTGCGATGCGATTAGTTTCACATATGCGATGCGAATGGTCTTGCTTATGTGATGCGATTGGTCTGCATATGCGATGCGATTGGTGAGCATACGCGATGCGACTGAGATAGTAACACCATCGGCTAAGTTAGTTTAGTTTCTAACTTAGGTAGTAAGACTCAGACAAAATTGTAGTAATTAATACATATACCTGTTAAACAGTTAGCCGTGCCCAGCAAAAGAAAGGTGTTACGATCAATTCCGAAAGAAACAGGACCCAGATGAGTTCTAGCCCTTTTAT
Source organism: Bidens hawaiensis (assembly GCF_021521415.1). Lineage (NCBI taxonomy): Eukaryota > Viridiplantae > Streptophyta > Magnoliopsida > Asterales > Asteraceae > Bidens > Bidens hawaiensis. The sequence goes on from NW_027503891.1 coordinate 23,127, forward strand.
CTATTATGTTTTCGGGGCTGTGTGCATACTCCTATGTGATAGTTAATACACTTACTTGAGTGGTAAGTGTATGATACATGTATTGAATGTTATTATTACGGGATGTTTATATGAATGAATATGTATATATTTTTATAACTAGAAGATATGTAAAGTATGGACGTACAATAAAATGTATGGATGATGACGAGACAGGTATGGTGGTATGGTTGTATGGTTATTCAAGACAGAAGGGACCAGACCCTTATAATATATGTGATGTTAGGGACCAGACCCTTAAGATATCTGTGATGTTAGGGACCAGACCCTAATAATGTATGTGATGTTAGGGACCGGACCCTTACAATATCTGTGATGATAGGGACCAGACCCTAATAATATCTGTGATAATTGGGACTAGACCCTAATAATATCTGTGATAGTAGAGATAGAATAGTATACGGTATACCATGGGGAATTATGAAAGAAAGTATGTAAGCACGTATCTACGTATGTATGTAAAGTGTGTATGAAAGTAGTAATATTAAGTGAAGTATGAAATACATATCTTCGGATACGCATGAGTAAGATTATGAATGTAATGTATGTTAACTGATTAACTACAACTCACTCAGCGTAGCTGACTTTTAGTATGCACGCAGGTGAGTAGGATGAGGCAGGTTGCTTGAGGCGGGACACATGGCATACAAGAAGAGAATGACATCGAAAGAAGAAAGAGTCATGTGATGTTTGTGTTTTATATTGAGACTATTTATTGTGTTTAAGACAAGATTTTATGCTTTGTAATATATGACGGTTGAAGTTTTAAGTATTCTGCAAAAGTCTTAATTAACTCTGATTTTAGAACTGTGTTTATGAGTAAATCCAACGCCAAAGTAGGGCTCCTGGGATCGGGGCCTTACAAGTTGGTATAAGAGCATAAGTTCGAGAGAAATAAGCATCCTATATGCTTAGATTCGAACAAAGAATGGGACTTACAGAAGAAAAGAATGAAGATTCCAGTTCAAGAAAGCCATGTGTCGCTCAAGCAAGCTCGAGAATGGTAATGTACATGATTGAATTCTTGCAAAGATTTAAGAATATATGCGCATATGTAGTTTAAATGAAAGTAGAAGAATGTAAAAATGCTAGCTTAAATTGCTAGAGAAGAATGTGTGTGTGTTAGCTTAATTGCTAGATAAGAAGGTATGTATGCTAGCTTAATTTCTAGGGATAAGAATGTAGGTTATTTGTATGTTTGTATGATTAAGTAGTAGAAACCAGCACAAGTGAAATCATAAAGGGAAGTATGTAGGACCTGAGGTGTAATGTAAAGAGTTAATTACACTTGGCCACTATCATTAACTACTTACCTTACAAATCATGTGCTAAATAATTACTGGAATGACAACGTTTTTGTTTTCTTAGAGGAAAGATAGGACGAATGTTGCAAAGAGACGAACATGTGGACGTCGTACTGGATGCTATGGAAGGACACGTGCCAACCAGAAACCTTTTGAAGGAATGCGTGACATAACAATATATGGAAGCAGTAGGATTACAACTGCAGAAAGTAATGAAGAAGGATCACACATGGAGCTTGTAGTCAAATACACTAAGGGAGTTGCTCAACCGTTTCACATTTCAATGCCAACAAAGCTCACTAAATGTAACATCCGCATTTCTAAGAATAATAAATAACGGGAAGTTTATTATTAGTTGTGTTTATTATTATGTTTGGATAAGGTTTTGGTTGGAATGGGAAGTGGGTGGTGGGGCCCTTAGACCCCCTATATATATCCCATCTTCTTCTACATTCAATTTCTTTACACAACACCCACATTCAAGAAACACACACACTTTCTCTCTAAAACCCGAATCTAAATCCGAGCTAAAGAAGGGCGGATCTAGTGTATAAATGCCATCAAACACAAAGAATCACGTCCAGATCCTCGAGTTGTTTCAGATCTGAACCAAACCCGAGAACAAAAGGTGAGTTGGTTTTAAAAGGATAAGTTTTATGGTTAGAATCGACATGCAAACTGATAGAACAATATATCGGGTTGTAGGAGGTAAGAAAAACATAAACTTGGTAAGTTATAACATCACGGGGGTGTTATAGGACAAAAGAAGATGTTTGTACCATGAAAAACACGGGTATACAAAAAGTTGGTACGACCCGAAACCCATACAAAGAGTAGAATCGGGTCCTAAGGAAGAATCTCGGAGGAAAATGGCCTTAAAATGGTAAAAACGAAGTAAAAAGGGGTTTTCGCATGAAAAAGGGCTTCACATCGCATGCCATGCGAAATCCAAGAATTTCGCATTGCACGCCATGCGAAACGAAATCGTATGCGAAGCGAAATCGCATACGAAGCGAAATCCCATGAGAAGCAAAATCGCATGCGAAGCGAAACTTCCCATGCGAAGCGAAATTCCATGCGAAATTCCATGAGAAATGGCCATGCAAAATATCATGAAATCCATTTTTTGTGATGCGTTTTTGATAAAGGACCTGTTAGCGAAAATCAAATTTTTCCAAGCTGACCCGACAGCTCAACCCCAGCCAGGGGCTCTGCCCCTTGGACCCTACTAGTGGCTGCCGCCCCTAGACCCCGCTACCAAGGGTGCTGCCCCCGGACCCCCGTTAGTTAAGGGTTTCATTAATGTGAATGTATGAAGTAGTAGTAATAGATAATTGACACTCATGATGTGTTACACAGTTAGCCGTGCACAACTCAGGAAGGGGATTACTATTAACGGTGAACAAAACAGGATCCAGGTGAGTTCTAGCCCCATTATCTGTTATGCTTTCGGGGCTGTGTGCATACTCCTATGTGATAGTTAACACATTAACTTAATTGATAAGTGTATGATACGTGTATAACTATGTATTGAATGTTATTACTATATGATGATTACAAGAATGAGCATGTATGTATATATATATATTATATATAAATAAGATAGGTAAAGTATGCACGTATGATAAATGTAGGGATGATTGACGAGACAAGTATGGTTATATGGTTATTCAAGATAGAAGGGACCAGACCCTTATAATATCTGTGATGTTAGGGACCAGACCCTTATAATATCTGTGAGTTAGGGACCAGACCCTTATAATATCTGTGACGTTAAGGACCAGACCCTTACAATATATGTGATGTTTAATGTAGAAAACCATAGGGTTTTATGAAAGAAAGTATGTAGGTACGTATGCATGTATGTAAAGTATGTATGAAGGGTGTAATAATAAGTAAGATATGAATACGTATCTTCGGATGTGTATGGGTGAGAATATGAATGTAATGTATGTTAATTGATTAACTAGAACTCACTCAGCGTAGCTGACTTTTAGTACGCACGCAGGCAAATAGGTTGAGGCAGTTGGCTTGAGGTCCATGGCATGGATTGAAGAGACTGGCATCCACAATGAAGCGTCATGACTATTTTAATTAATGTTTATGAAAAGACAATTTGTATGTTAAGACAAAAACGAATACTTTGTAATATGATGTTTGAAGTCTAAATTATTCCGTGATGTTTAATTAACTCTGATATTTAGAACTGTGTTTATGAGTAAATCAACACCAAAGTAGGGCTTCCGGGAACGGGGCCTTACAAGTTGGTAACAGAGCATAAGTTCGAGAAAATAAGCATCCTTCATGCTTAAACTCGAACAGAGAATGGGACTTAGGGAAGAAAAGAAGGAAGATGCCATT
>NW_027503892.1:0-21895 GCF_021521415.1 Bidens hawaiensis
AGAAACCCAAAATTCATATATTATGGATCCGTATGAGTTAATTATTATGCATAGATCAGATCTGTGTTAGGATTGATTCTGAGTTCAAACAAGTGGTATCAGAGCTTTCGGTGCTCTCGTTTACGCTTGATCTGACTATTAACTGATGTTATTGAATTAATAATTGATAGTTTTGTGTTAGATTTCTGTTTAATTTGATTTTGGATCAAATTGAGGTTTAATTGGAAGAATTTGAATGTTTGGGTTAGGATTTGAGAATGGTAAAGTATTGGGAAGTGGTTATGTACTGGAATTGAGTTTTGGTGTTAATTGGAGTGTGTATTTGGTTTAGATGTGGTTAGCCGAAAACAGAGTTTGGGGTTTGGTCAAATCGAATTCGAATTAAGAGTTTATTGATAACGAGATGAATGGTAGTAAATTCGCGATGTGGTTACGAGTAATTTGGTAGTTTAAGTGTGCGATTTGGTTGATTATTGGTGAAGTATTAAGAATTTGTATTCTGGGTTTGTGTTCTTGAGATTTCCAGAAATCTGGAAATTTACGTTTGAAGATTTGAAGATTCAAATCAATTCGTTAACATTCAAGTCTGATTCGTTAATCTCACAGCTTGATTCGTTAACATATTTAGCTAATTCGTTATGCATTTTGGTTGATTCGTGAACCAATTCGCTACGTATTCTAATTCGTTTTACCTGATTCGTGTGACACGTGTCTCACCTCGGTAATTTCTTATAACAACTTTTTCCACGTGGCATTTGTTGTTAGATGTTTGTTACAACCATTGTAACAAACTGTTTCACTATAAGTTGATTCGTTATCAACTGTAGTTGCTTAGTCATTTAATTCGCTAAGCCCTCTCTTAGTGGTTCGTTAAAAATAACTTTCTGATTCGCCAAGCTTATACTTAGTGATTCGTTTAGCTAATTCGTTATCAGTTTGATTCGTTATCAACTGTAGATGATTCGTTACTTAATTTGCGAAGGCTACACTTCGTGATTCGTTATAAAGAATCACCTGATTCGTTGCCAACTTGATTCGTTATTTGACTTAATTCGTGATCCAATTCGTTATAAACTATTTCTAATTCGTCAAAGTTACTGTTATCTGATTCGTTAGCCATCTGATTTGTTGATCAATTCGTTAACTTCAATTCTAATTCGTTACCTGATCCATCTTAACTTAGTTAAGTTGTGATTCGTTAACTAAAGACTAAAGACTTTCAAGATGCAAGTGGAAGTGAGATGTCCTCTGACAATGATTCTGAATCTGATTCTGACGACTCTTGTGACAAGCCTACAACTGTTTTTGCTTTCATGGCTAAGATCAATGAGGTTAATCATTCTATATCTGCTACTTTATCTGTTAAAGTAACGTGTGTTGAATGTGAATCTAACAAACCTATGTTAGAATATTTAAAGAATCATAATGATAATTTAGTGAGAGAAATTGCTTCACTAAAGGATACTTATCGACAATCTCTTGAATCTCAAATGAGATCTCATGAGAAGATTGAAGCATTGTCGACAAGTAACCACGATCTCAAAACTGAGTTATCTGTGAAAATGACAATTAATGACCAAAAGTTTTAAGAAATATTGAAACATTGTTCAAAGATAACTGAGCTCGAGAATGAGGTTCTGGAGTTGAAGAACGAATTGGGAAAATTTTGAAACTCTTCCTTTTTGCTAAACGAAATAATTGAAGTGTTTGGAAAGCAAAAAGATTCAAAGAAAGGTATAGGTTTTGTTGAAATTCCGCCACCGTTTCACAATGACTATAAAATTAATCCTTTTGCTAAAAGAGAAGAAGAGGTAATTGTGAAAGAACCTGTGATTTCAGAAAATGCTAAACCTGTTAAAACTGAAACTGTTAAAACCCAATTTGCTCCTCAAAAACCTCATGTTGAAAGCAACAAAGTCTTTGTTGAAAATGTTGACAAAGTAATTATTGAGGATGTGTTTGAACCTGAGGTTATACATAAGAACAAGAACATCCCAAGTTCTAATCATATTCTTTGCGAGCCTCATGAATTTGAGGAAGCTGTGTATGGTTCACAAAAGCCTTATATGAAAAAGGAAGATCAGGTGAAAGTCAAACTTGTGAGGGCAAAGAAGTCAGAAAAAACGAAAATTTCGGATGAGGACTTGATGCGTTTCATTAATCCATCTAGTTCTAAGCCATCATCTGCTAGTGTTTTCAAGTTAAAAGGGATTGACACGACGTTCACTGAGAAAGACATTCCAATTAGTATCATTAAACCTGAACTGATAGAAAGTGTTTTTCACAATGTAACCTCTAAGATTCAAGATCTTGAACGTCGGTATGCTCAAGCTAAAACATCAATGACATATGATCCTTTAACAAAAGCAAAACAAGTTTTAAAACAAGCTAAGAAAGTTCAGTTTGTAAAATCCACTGGAACTGATACTTTGCAAAGTTTTTCTAATTGCTCAAATTTGGATTTTTATCTAAAGAAGAAGTCAGTGTCATCTGATGATTTAGCTAAAAGTTTTCCCAAGAATGTGACTTATCATCCTTCTTTGTCATATGCTACTGTTAAACCTCAAAATGATCGTGTAGACATGCGAAGTTGTTTTCTTTGCGGTCAACAGAAATTTCAAAATCTCCATCCTTTTATCAAGGATCATAAAAAACCAGTTCCTGTGATAAAAGAGATTCTGAAACGTCCTTGTCATATGAGGATGATACACACATTATGTTTTCAAACGTGAATCCCCGAAAGGTGATTCATGTGAATGAAACTCATGGTCAAGTGATACCAAATTTTGTTCCAACTGAGCCCATATGTAAGAACACAAATTCAAACATTGTTCAAGCTGCTTATCTAAGACGAAAGTCTAAGAAGCCAGTAACTTATTCTCAAGTTGCTGAACAACAGTTGAATTCAGCTAAGTTTAAAATTTCTCAAGAAAACCAAAAGGTGCCCAAGACTGAGGCATGGGCTGTCTTTTTGAACTAATCATTTTCTTTTGTGTGTAGGGTACATCCAAGACCATTTCTGGTGAGAACTGGATTATGGACAATGGATGGTCTCGTCATATCACTAGGAATCTCAACCTTTTAACAAATGTAAGAAATATTCAAGGGGGTTATGTAGCATTTGCTGGGAATTCTGGGGGCATGATCACACAGGAAGGTGAAGTTTCGAATGGCCACATTACTTTTGAGAAGGTCAATTACTGTGACAAGGTGGACCATAATTTATTGAGTGTGTCGCAAATCTGCGACAAGAAGTACACCACGGTATTTACTGAGAAAGAGTGTCTTATCTTGAAACCGGGATATGTTATTCCTGAGGACATGGTTGTCATGCGATCACCAAGATCAAATGATATTTATGTCTTAAATATGAGTTCTAAAGTATCAACGTCTATGGAAACATGTTTTGTCTCCAAAGCAACCGAGAAGGATTCTATTCTATGGAATCGTAGAATGGGTCACATACATGTTCGTAAGATTAATTATTTAATGGCTAATGACTTAATTGAGGGTGTCTCGTACAAAACCTTATCACTTAGATCGAATCACTATACAAACACAAGGTGAGGAGAATTCAAAGTGATAATGGTACTGAATTCAAGAACACTGTATTGGATTTCTTTTGCATTAAAAAAGGAATTCACCGAGAATACAGTGCACCCTATGTACCACAACAAAACGGTGTTGCTGAACGAAAGAATAGAACCTTGATTGAAGCTGCAAGAACTATGCTTGCTGATTCTAAGCTTCCCGTCCAATTCTGGAATGAGGTTGTGAATACAGCTTGCTATACGCTTAATCAGGTTTTACAGTTAAACGACTCTAGAAGACAAGTTACTAGCTTTTAAACAATCGAAAGCCTAACTTAAAGTACCTGGAACCTTTTTGGTGTCCTTGTACAATGTTGAAGAAGGATGCGAGTAACTTTGAAGAAAAAGCCATTGAAGGATACTTCTTGGGATATGCGTCACCAAAGAAACGAGTATTTAATTTCACTTCTGGTTGTGTTGAGGAATGGTATCATGTGGACTGTAAAAGTATACCACTCCTCCTCAAGGGAAAGGTCTCGACTGGATGTTTGACTATGATGGCTTATTTAATTCATTTACTCCATCAATTGAGAACATAGATGAAGATCTGGTTCGAGCATACTTTGAAGATCATTTGGCTATTCCAAGATTTTCAAGTTCTAATGATGTTGAAGCTACAACTCCTGCTCTAACTGAAGATCCATGTGATGATAATCAGGTTGATAATGTATCTACTTCTTCTGATGACAATCAACCTGATGATCCAGTTATTGAACTTGACAGTGATAATGTTTCATCTCCTGAACTTGGTGAACATTACACTAACTTATTTGATAATGTTGATGTTCCTGAGAATCCCACTCTTCGGATTCATGGATATCATCCACATGAAAACATCATTGGAGAACTTGATGTGGCCGTACAAACACGACATCAAGTTGCTTCGTCAAGTGAGAATAGCGTATTGTGTGCATACGCTGATTTACATTCATCGGGAATTGTATATCTTGCAAAATTCACTTGCTTTCTATCTCAAGTAGAACCGACAACAGCTCGCAAGGCACTTGAAGATCCTTCTTGGGTAGAAGCTATGCAAGAAGAATTACAGCAATTTACACGTTTGGGTGTTTGGGATTTAATCGACAAACCTGCTAGAGTCAAGAAAGCTATTCCGACTAAGTGGGTATTTAAGTGTAAGAAAGACGATCGAGGGGTGATCATGAGAAACAGGTTGTTTAGCATTTATGGCCTATGTTACCGAAGCGCCAAAACTAAAGGATATAAAAGATGTACCTATAGTTTCCAAATTGTTAGACGTCTTTCCCTATGAGTTACCGTGTATTCCACCTAACCGAGAAGTTAATTTTAGAATAGAATTGATGCATGTAAATGCACCAATAGCAAAACCTGCATATCTCTTAGCTCCAACATAAATGAAAGAGTTGAAAAAACAATTGGATGAGCTACTAGAAAAAGGATTCATTCGACCAAATTCGTCGCCTTGGGGAGCTCCGATATTATTCGTTAAAAAGAAAGACGGATCCATGAGAATGTGTATTGATTATAGAGCCTTGAACAAAGTAACTATTAAGAATCGATATCCGCTACCTAGAATTGGTGATATATTCGATCAATTGCAAGGAACGGGCTACTTTTCTAAAATAGATTTATGTTCGGGGTATCATCAATTGAAAGTTAAAGAAGAAGACATTCCGAAGACGGTGTTTCATACAAGGTATGTACATTATGAGTTCACCGTGATGCCATTCGGACTCACTAATCCTCCAGCCGCGTTCATGGATATGATGAGCAAGATTTGCAAACCCTATTTAGATAAACTTGTAATCTTATTCATCGACGATATACTCATTTATTCTAAATCGGAAGAGGATTGCAAAGTGCATCTTAGGATCTTACTTGAAATACTTATGAACGAGTAATTGTACGCTAAATTTTCAAAGTGCGAATTCTGGCTTCATGAAGTACAATTTCTTGGTCGCACAGTTAATACCAAAGGAATTCAAATAGACCCTGCTACGATTGAAGCGATAGCTAAGTGGGAAATTCCAAGAACACCAACCGAAGTCCAAAGTTTCTTATGTTTGGCGGGATACTATCGAAGATTCATTGAAAGTTTCTCACGTATAGCCATTCCTCTAACTTAATTAACTCGAAAGAACGTAAAGAGTGAATGGGGAACCAAACAACAAGAAGCATTTGACTTACTCAATTTCAAGTATCTATGATATATGTACATATATATATATATATATATATATATATATATATATATGTATTGGATCATTTCAGAAGTTTTTTACAGCGAGAAGTGCGAGAATTGAAGGTGCAACTCCATTAATCCCTAATTTCACTCCCTTTCTTATGTATAAGTGCATATGTATGTGTGTAGGTACGTATGTTTGTATATGTGTACGTATGTTTGTATATGTGTATGTATGTTTGTATGTGTGTAGGTACATAGGTTTGAATGTGGCTCGGTACATTTATATGTTTGTAGGTAGGTTTGAATGTGTAATTAAGACATAAATACAACCAACCTACATATATGTATGTAACATCATATGTAAGGGAGTGAAATTAGGGATTAATGAAGTTATACTTTCACTTCTCGCACTTCTCGCTGTAATATCACTTTTCGCAAGATCCATCCCCTATATATATATATATATATATATATATATATATATATATATTATACAAGTAATTAAACCATAAAATTATAATAATTAAAAACTCGATAAACGTTATATTTTTATTGATAAAATTTCCCAAATACAAAAATGGGTCTGGTAATATAAATTGGAAAAACTGAGTTGTTACAGTCTCCCCTAATTAAGGGAATTTCGTCCAGAAATTAAAGGATACTATAATAAAACCATTACATTTTGAGGAAAGGAAAATTCCAAATATAATTTTTAAATTTAATTATAATACAAAACTTTGAATAGTTGAAGCAACGCTGCAAATGAAAATCCGATAAGGGCACTTATATATAGAATGTACCAGCGGCGTATCCACCATGTCCTTATCACCTCTACATTTGTACCATTACTCCAACACTACTTTCGGTTCTAGATTATGTCACAAGATTGTACGCTTTATGATTTCCATGCGAGGATTTGGATACTTACTTAGGCCTTCATAATTACTTAGATCGTCGGATGGTCCACATAACTGGTCCCATCGTGTGGGTTACAAAACTTTTGAAAACATGATTTTTAGAGAAAACAAGAATCATAATACGTTTTGGTTATAAATAGAAGATAGTCATTCAAAAACCCAATTAAACTAAATAGTTAGAGTAACTGGGTATCGTATCCACAAGGAGCATGTGGTCAGTATTACAAAGTTTGTTTAATTTTCAATATAAAATTAACTAAATAAGATGGATAAACGATGTCAAGCAAAATTATAAGATTGATTTAAAAAAAACAATTTAAAGAAAATGCAACCTCCTCCAGGTTTCAGGTTCTAGGTTTCACACAAAACTCGTTTCATTAATTGTACACCACATAGACATGGTGTTGGAAAGTCGGTTAAGTTAGGTGGTAATCAAAAATAGATATTTGACATCGGATCTTTTATAATTCAATTACCATATTTACTAGTGTGAATCAACCTACTCTATGTCACCCAACAAGCTACTAGGTTTTATCATCAACCGAACAAGTTGTAAAGCAATGATTACTAACACATGTAAATATTTCAAATAAACCAACTCATCAATATGTTCATACAACGTTGTCAATGTCAAGAACAAATCCAAACTTAACAAGTTGTAAAGCAATGATTACTAACACATGCACATATTTCAAATAAACCAACACATCAATATGTTCATACAACGTTGTCAATGTCAAGAACAAATCCAAACATTAATAAAATTGAGAAAAGTTTAAAACCCAAACGAACCGTTGATCCGGAGAAGTTACAACGAGATTAGCCGCTCATCGTATGAATTTGTTCTTGCTTCCTAGAATTGGGTACACAACTGTCGTTGGTTGTGGTTCTTTGCCTCTCCCCTATTGTCGTTCACCAATAAAAATACCTCCTATGCCGTCAAAACTTTTGTTACCCCCCTCAACTATCGTGCCCTCACTTACTTTTATTCCAAGCACACATGAAGTATTCATTTAGTGGGTTTCTTAGTCCATCTAGTTAGTTAATAGCCCATTTGTAATTTCATCCACTGTTAACTAGTTTGACCCTTACCCATTTACTCCCTTTAATTCTTTAACTCGATCAGTAGCTTTTCATAATTAACTTTCTTTGAATTATATGTTGCACCTTAAAAAAAAACAATCAAACTATTATCATGCAACCCAAATATTATTTTACTTTTCATCTAATCACATAATTATTTAACATAATTAAATAGGTTCATAGAATTAATATAAAAAGATGGCTTAAGGTTTGATTGTTAATTATTAGCATACCTTTATATCATTTATATAAGTTAGACCATTTTAACTTGTTTTATTATATAACCTGCTCAATATAAAAACCACGTAATGTAATTGCATTTCAACGTCCATTTAAACTAAAATGCAATATTATTAACAATTAGTTTCAACCAAATACCCACTCATCATTAATTTATTTGAGATTGCTTTACTAGGTTGAACTTGTATGTGTTGCAAAAGCGGTGTTTGATTTGATTTGGTTTGATAAACTTGAGCTCGATGAATATGAATAATTCGAGGACACACATGGCGTAGATGACTAGGTTTTCCATAGTTGTAGCAAGCACGTGTAGCAGGTGTGTAGGGCTAACTAGATGGCATAGACCGCTGTGTGACATCTTGTGCACTAGGCGATGTTGGGAAAGTATTTGCAAGGATGATCGAAACGATTACATTGGGTGCAAAACCGACATGAGGATTGAGTCGAATGATGAAAGTTACTAGTGGGGCATAACGAGTGAATACCGATATAAAGTTTTTTTCTCGGGATACTTTGATTTTGTCAAGGTTGATGATTGATTTGATTAACAACATAGTATATATGATTAGACTTGTTCTTGTTGTTGTTATGAGGATGAGTAGGGGTAAATGAATTGAAATTACCATCAAGAAAGTTGATGAACAAGATTGAATTGGTTGTACTAATGTTTCGAAATTGAGTTCACATTCTAGAGATTGCAGCAGTTAACTCCTTCGCTATACAAGTAGCCATACGGTGGTCATGAGAACCAGACGATTGATGTTGAAGACGACGGTGGTTTCTTAGGGAAAACATTCTACGAGGACAAAAAATAAAGATTTATAATGTGAAGGATAAGTTGAGGAAACCGTTTAAATAATAAAACGTTAGTTGTTTAGATAACTTATAATAACTTTGCTTTTATAAATGGGGGATTTGCGTCATATCACGATTCATAAATGTAAAAGATTTTAAGATAAGGGGTGCATTGCGTAATTACTTAATAGATGAGGTAGTCAATATGATTAACGTGTGATAACTAGATGAGGAGATGATATCAGTTTAAAAATTAAATTTTTTATTAGATTAAGTTAACTTTATGTCACACCCTCAAAATCCACTAACGGAGTTTTACCGTCAGAGGGTGTGAACTGGCAGGATCGGAATCATTAGTTATAACCAAACCAAAGAAAACGTTTAAATGAAAAATAAGTGCGGAAGCGTAAAACCTTAATTCAAAAGTTGCGTCACGCAGGACGACTTAAAACCAAATGTAAGTGTTAAAATTAAGTTTGCAGAGTAAGATGTTTAACAATTAATGCATGCTCCTAAACCGCGCGCCCGCCTCGGCTACCTGAGAATAACATACTAAAAGGGGTCAACATGAGGTTGGTGAGTTCACAAGTTATATAAGATAAATCGTTTAGCGTTTGAGTTCAGCGTTTTCGTTAAGTGTTTTGCGTAACCACGTTACGGCGTTTAAAAGTTTTGCGTAACCACGTTACGGCGTTTAAACGTTTTGCGTAACCATGTTACGGCGTTTAAGTGTGTAACCACGTTACAGCGTTTAAGTGTGTAACCACGTTACAGCGTTTAAGTGTGTAACCACGTTACAGCGTTTAAGTGTTACCAGATAATGTTATGTCAAATTATATATCGATAGGTAGCTAATCTATACAACAAGTATTACTAAGTGGTTCGAGACCGAAGCTGACTGTTTATCAAGTGCCCGTCACCAGGTCAACCCAGACCATGGTAAGTGTTAGCCAAAATTACACCCACTCAACCTCCAGTTGAGCTTAGCGTCGGGTGGGGTTTGTCAAACCCAGTAGTACTACTCAACGATGACTCGCTATTCCAAATATTAACCGGTTCGATGCGTGGGACTTCAAGGGTTACGTGCCGCTTAGCCTCTACAAGTGATATATATAATTTATAACAAAATCTTAAATATGTGTTTCTCTCAAAAATGCGTTTATCGGAGTATGTTATCTCCCCCAAGTGAAAAACGTTTGAAAACAGTTCAAAGAGCGGGGTAAGTGAACTCACTGTTTGCGAAGAATATTCCAAATTAGATCACCGAGTGATGCGCGTCGTAGAAAACTCTCTAGCGTTCTAAAATAACAAAGAGATTTTCTAAGTATCGGAACGTTTAACGAGTCTCTAGACTCGGCACATAATACCTATGCACGTATCATGTTTCGTGTTTCGTTTGTGAACCGTGTGTGATTTAAACAAGTACAATTGTGATACGATACACGAGTGAGCAATTACTTTCGTGTCATGTATTAATAACATACTTACAAGCAATTATTCCCGTAAGGGCATTTTGGTCAACAAACAAAGACTAACTAACCATTATTCCCCATAAGGGCAATTTGGTCAATTCATGGCAATCAAACTAGCAACTATTCCCCGCAAGGGTATTTTGGTCAAAATACAACAATTATATAAAAACTATCATATTTCATGCATTCCTACACAACTCAGCAGCTAGTTTCATTGTGACAGAATTTCTACTTGAAAGATTGTACTATTTCACCGATCATATCATCTCAATTAATTCACCAAAAATCACCACTGAAACATACATGTCTTAGGTTTCCAGAACATATTTTATATTATTTTTATTCCATATAGATTTCTCATAATGATCAAAACACTACAGTAAACTCATATCAGTCAGATTCATGCACAACAGAATGTTATTTGCAATTCCTGGTAAACGAAAAATCCAATAAATGCAAGACCACTTGGGTTTGGTTCCTAACTCAGTGAGTCAACTTCCAGAAGTGGAACCAACCCAATTGGCCTCGTAGTTCATGAGATATAGAATTTACAATATAACCTAACAGCAGGTCTAACAGCTCAGCTTTGCATCACGTTTTTGTAAAATCATAAAAGTATACTTCCACTTATCCAAAAATTACGAATTTATACTTTATAGAAACTAGACTCAACCTAGTTTACTGCAGTACCCACAATCTCAATCAATTTTCACGTTTACACTTCGTTACAGTCAGTTAAACATCGTATATATATTCTGTCCAGAATCTGTTCACATCAAAACTCAACATCATAACAATCTATGAACTATCATGCATCCATATAACCCTCTAGACACCATAACTACTATCCATGCATATAAATCACACCATACATACAAGATTAGGGTTTGTGTTTTAATTCAAATCAAGAACAACAATCAATCATGCAACAACATCAATCTAGTTATCAATCTATTATCCAACTAACAACTATCATATTGATCACATACATACATATAATCGGCTGAGTTAGGGTTTACATACAACCCATTAAACATCAAAATTACACAACAAGGAGGTAAGAGATGATCAAGTATACCTTCCTAGCACCTAGTTCTTGGATTAATCTCTTGATTGATGTGTGTGTGTGTGATGAAGGTGGACGGCAGCCGTGGATCAAGAGAGGGAGAGAGAGCCGATTTAGGGTTGTAGGTTAATAATAAGTTAGGGTTTGTTTATTAGTGATGTATTTATAATAATACAAGTTACACTCTAGTCCCTCTTCTTTCCAAGTGTTGTTTTTCTAGAACATTCCATCATACTTGCCCAATAAGTTAACATGACCATAGTTTTATCACATAGCACATAATCCTAACACATAATAATCACATAATTATTGTTTTTACGTTTATCGTTTATTTATCAATCGTTTGCGTCAACTCGTTTGCGTTTCGGTGCAAATCCCGAAAGACTACACATGTAGTAAGTGTTACGCGTCATTTAAACCCTAGTTTAAATGTAATGAAGTGTACGTTATAGATTCAACGATCTTTAAGTTTGAATTGACGGAGTTGAGTTAACGGAGTTAACCTGAAATTGACGATTGTCACATCATTCCCATGTTAAAGAATTTTCGTCCCGAAAATTTGAGTCAAGTCGTGATGAGAGTCTGAAAGAGTAAGAAGAAAAATTTTCAGTTTGTCATATCATCCCCTAGTAAAAAGAAATTTCGTCCCGAAATTTAATTCATACCTTCGGTGATGTTTGACGGTTTGCCGGGTTTCGCGGTTTTCGGTGTTTGGTTAGCCCTTCAAAAAGGTGAGGATACTTTTTCATCATTTGATCCTCGCGTTCCCACGTGAACTCCGGTCCACGTCTCGAGTTCCAACGAACCTTAACGATTGGAATTTTGCTGTGTTTGAGTGTTTTGGTTTCCCAATCCAAAACTTCGACTGGTTCCTCAATGAACCGTAACTGTTCATCAACTTGCAGTTCCTCCAAAGGGACTACTTGGGTTTCATCAGATAGGCATTTCTTTAAATTTGATACGTGGAATACATCGTGTACGCCACTGAGTTCTGTTGGTAGGTCCAGTCGGTACGCCACCGGACCAATGCGCTCAGTTATCCGGTACGGACCAACATACCGTGGGTTGAGTTTGTTTCGCTTACCAAAGCGAACTACACCTTTCCAAGGTGAGACTTTGAGTAACACCCGATCGTTCACTTTAAATTCGAGAGGTTTTCGGCGCTTGTCGGCGTAACTCTTTTGGCGATCCCGTGCTGCTGCCATGCGATTTCGGATTTGAACAATCTTTTCCGAGGTTTCGAGTACCAGTTCTGGACCAGTGATTTGGCTGTCACCCACCTCTGCCCAGCAGAGTGGTGATCGACACTTCCGTCCGTACAGCGCTTCAAACGGCGCTGCCTTAATACTTGCGTGGTAGCTGTTATTATACGAAAACTCTACCAAGGGTAAGTGGGGTTCCCAACTTTTTCCGAAATCTAAAACGCATGCACGCAACATATCCTCCAGGGTCTGAATAGTCCGTTCACTTTGCCCATCCGTCTGAGGATGGTATGCTGTACTCATATCGAGACGTGTGCCCAGTGCGCTTTGCAGCGACTTCCAAAAGTGTGAGGTAAAACGAGAATCTCGATCGGAAATGATCGAGACAGGCACTCCGTGTCTAGACACCACTTCTTTCATGTATACTCGAGTCAGTCTTTCCATTTTGTCCGTTTCCTTAATCGCTAGGAAATGTGCCGATTTAGTCAACTGGTCAACGATCACCCAGATGGTATCGCATCCCGTCGGTGTCTTAGACAAACCCGTAATAAAATCCATTGAGATGTGCTCCCATTTCCACATTGGGAGTTCCGGTTGTTGCAGTAGACCAGATGGTTTCTGGTATTCAATCTTGACTCTGGCACAAGTCAAGCATTTGCTCACGTAGGTGGCAATGTCGGCTTTCATGTTCGGCCACCAGTAAAGTGCCTTTAAATCATGATACATTTTATCTGAGCCAGGGTGGATAGAATATCGGGACTTGTGAGCTTCGTCCATCACTAGAGTTCTCAACTCTCCGTATCGTGGAACCCAAATCCGGTTCTCAAAATATCGGACCCCGTCCGATCTGGTTTCAAGTTGCTTGTTCATGCTCCGCATGAGTTCCGATGGAAGATTTTCATCTTTCAAAGCTTCCAGTTGCGCATCGCGAATCTGATCGGGTAAGCTGGCATGAATCGTAAGTTGCAATGCTCTTACTCGTCTGGGTTTTTCTGTTTCTTTTCTGCTGAGGGCGTCGGCCACCACATTGGCCTTGCCCGGGTGGTACTTGATGGCACAATCATAATCTTTGAGCAGCTCGACCCAACGACGCTGTCGCATGTTCAGCTCCTTCTGATCGTAGATATGTTGGAGACTCTTGTGGTCGGTGTAAATGGTAAACTTGGTACCGTACAAGTAATGCCTCCATATCTTAAGAGCAAACACCACAGCTCCGAGTTCCAAATCATGGGTCGTGTAGTTCTTCTCGTGAACCCGTAGTTGTCTAGAGGCGTAGGCTATAACCTTCTCGAGTTGCATCAGCACACAACCGAGACCTTGTATAGATGCGTCACAGTGTACCTCAAAATTTTCTGTTCCCTCGGGGAGGGCTAAAATAGGGGCGCTACAAAGCTTGGTTTTCAACAGTTGGAAAGCGGATTCTTGCGCGTCACCCCAGTTGTACTTAGTGCCCTTGTGAGTCAAAGCGGTGAGGGGTTGAGCAATCTTTGAAAATCCCTCGATGAAACGCCGATAGTAGCCGGCCAGTCCTAGGAATTGTCGCACTTCAGTCGGAGTCTTAGGTGCTTCCCAGTTTTTGATGGCCTCTACCTTACCGGGATCGACATGGATACCATTCTCGTTGATCACATGTCCTAAAAAGTGAACCTCGCGAAGCCAAAATTCACATTTCGAGACTTTAGCATACAGTTGTTCCTTCTTCAGTAGTTCCAGAATTATCCTTAAGTGCTCTTCGTGGTCAGTCTCGTTCTTGGAGTAGACAAGAATATCATCGATGAAAACAATCACGAACTTGTCGAGGTACGCCTTGCATACTCGATTCATGAGATCCATAAATACGGCTGGCGCGTTGGTTAGGCCAAAAGGCATAACCGAGAACTCGTAGTGACCATACCGTGTTCTGAAAGCCGTCTTTGAAATATCTTCTTCGCGCACTCTCAACTGGTGGTAACCGGATCGTAGATCGATCTTCGAGTAGTAACTCGATCCCTGAAGCTGGTCAAATAAATCATCAATTCGGGGTAAAGGATAACGGTTCTTGACCGTCACCTTGTTCAATTCCCGGTAGTCGATGCACATTCGGAAAGTCCCGTCTTTCTTTCGAACAAACAAGACAGGGGCTCCCCATGGCGATGAGCTAGGTCGGATAAAACCTTTATCCAACAAATCTTGCAACTGGGTGGACAACTCCTGAAGTTCCGCCGGTGCGAGCCGATACGGGGCTCGTGCTATGGGTGCTGCACCGGGTGTCAACTCGATTTGGAATTCGACTTGACGAATAGGAGGGAGTCCGGGCAAATCCTCCGGGAAAACTTCCGGAAAGTCTCGCACAACCGGTATGTCTTCAATTAGTTTACTGCAGTACCCACAATCTCAATCAATTTTCACGTTTACACTTCGTTACAGTCAGTTAAACATCGTATATATATTCTGTCCAGAATCTGTTCACATCAAAACTCAACATCATAACAATCTATGAACTATCATGCATCCATATAACCCTCTAGACACCATAACTACTATCCATGCATATAAATCACACCATACATACAAGATTAGGGTTTGTGTTTTAATTCAAATCAAGAACAACAATCAATCATGCAACAACATCAATCTAGTTATCAATCTATTATCCAACTAACAACTATCATATTGATCACATACATACATATAATCGGCTGAGTTAGGGTTTACATACAACCCATTAAACATCAAAATTACACAACAAGGAGGTAAGAGATGATCAAGTATACCTTCCTAGCACCTAGTTCTTGGATTAATCTCTTGATTGATGTGTGTGTGTGTGATGAAGGTGGACGGCAGCCGTGGATCAAGAGAGGGAGAGAGAGCCGATTTAGGGTTGTAGGTTAATAATAAGTTAGGGTTTGTTTATTAGTGATGTATTTATAATAATACAAGTTACACTCTAGTCCCTCTTCTTTCCAAGTGTTGTTTTTCTAGAACATTCCATCATACTTGCCCAATAAGTTAACATGACCATAGTTTTATCACATAGCACATAATCCTAACACATAATAATCACATAATTATTGTTTTTACGTTTATCGTTTATTTATCAATCGTTTGCGTCAACTCGTTTGCGTTTCGGTGCAAATCCCGAAAGACTACACATGTAGTAAGTGTTACGCGTCATTTAAACCCTAGTTTAAATGTAATGAAGTGTACGTTATAGATTCAACGATCTTTAAGTTTGAATTGACGGAGTTGAGTTAACGGAGTTAACCTGAAATTGACGATTGTCACATCATTCCCATGTTAAAGAATTTTCGTCCCGAAAATTTGAGTCAAGTCGTGATGAGAGTCTGAAAGAGTAAGAAGAAAAATTTTCAGTTTGTCATATCATCCCCTAGTAAAAAGAAATTTCGTCCCGAAATTTAATTCATACCTTCGGTGATGTTTGACGGTTTGCCGGGTTTCGCGGTTTTCGGTGTTTGGTTAGCCCTTCAAAAAGGTGAGGATACTTTTTCATCATTTGATCCTCGCGTTCCCACGTGAACTCCGGTCCACGTCTCGAGTTCCAACGAACCTTAACGATTGGAATTTTGCTGTGTTTGAGTGTTTTGGTTTCCCAATCCAAAACTTCGACTGGTTCCTCAATGAACCGTAACTGTTCATCAACTTGCAGTTCCTCCAAAGGGACTACTTGGGTTTCATCAGATAGGCATTTCTTTAAATTTGATACGTGGAATACATCGTGTACGCCACTGAGTTCTGTTGGTAGGTCCAGTCGGTACGCCACCGGACCAATGCGCTCAGTTATCCGGTACGGACCAACATACCGTGGGTTGAGTTTGTTTCGCTTACCAAAGCGAACTACACCTTTCCAAGGTGAGACTTTGAGTAACACCCGATCGTTCACTTTAAATTCGAGAGGTTTTCGGCGCTTGTCGGCGTAACTCTTTTGGCGATCCCGTGCTGCTGCCATGCGATTTCGGATTTGAACAATCTTTTCCGAGGTTTCGAGTACCAGTTCTGGACCAGTGATTTGGCTGTCACCCACCTCTGCCCAGCAGAGTGGTGATCGACACTTCCGTCCGTACAGCGCTTCAAACGGCGCTGCCTTAATACTTGCGTGGTAGCTGTTATTATACGAAAACTCTACCAAGGGTAAGTGGGGTTCCCAACTTTTTCCGAAATCTAAAACGCATGCACGCAACATATCCTCCAGGGTCTGAATAGTCCGTTCACTTTGCCCATCCGTCTGAGGATGGTATGCTGTACTCATATCGAGACGTGTGCCCAGTGCGCTTTGCAGCGACTTCCAAAAGTGTGAGGTAAAACGAGAATCTCGATCGGAAATGATCGAGACAGGCACTCCGTGTCTAGACACCACTTCTTTCATGTATACTCGAGTCAGTCTTTCCATTTTGTCCGTTTCCTTAATCGCTAGGAAATGTGCCGATTTAGTCAACTGGTCAACGATCACCCAGATGGTATCGCATCCCGTCGGTGTCTTAGACAAACCCGTAATAAAATCCATTGAGATGTGCTCCCATTTCCACATTGGGAGTTCCGGTTGTTGCAGTAGACCAGATGGTTTCTGGTATTCAATCTTGACTCTGGCACAAGTCAAGCATTTGCTCACGTAGGTGGCAATGTCGGCTTTCATGTTCGGCCACCAGTAAAGTGCCTTTAAATCATGATACATTTTATCTGAGCCAGGGTGGATAGAATATCGGGACTTGTGAGCTTCGTCCATCACTAGAGTTCTCAACTCTCCGTATCGTGGAACCCAAATCCGGTTCTCAAAATATCGGACCCCGTCCGATCTGGTTTCAAGTTGCTTGTTCATGCTCCGCATGAGTTCCGATGGAAGATTTTCATCTTTCAAAGCTTCCAGTTGCGCATCGCGAATCTGATCGGGTAAGCTGGCATGAATCGTAAGTTGCAATGCTCTTACTCGTCTGGGTTTTTCTGTTTCTTTTCTGCTGAGGGCGTCGGCCACCACATTGGCCTTGCCCGGGTGGTACTTGATGGCACAATCATAATCTTTGAGCAGCTCGACCCAACGACGCTGTCGCATGTTCAGCTCCTTCTGATCGTAGATATGTTGGAGACTCTTGTGGTCGGTGTAAATGGTAAACTTGGTACCGTACAAGTAATGCCTCCATATCTTAAGAGCAAACACCACAGCTCCGAGTTCCAAATCATGGGTCGTGTAGTTCTTCTCGTGAACCCGTAGTTGTCTAGAGGCGTAGGCTATAACCTTCTCGAGTTGCATCAGCACACAACCGAGACCTTGTATAGATGCGTCACAGTGTACCTCAAAATTTTCTGTTCCCTCGGGGAGGGCTAAAATAGGGGCGCTACAAAGCTTGGTTTTCAACAGTTGGAAAGCGGATTCTTGCGCGTCACCCCAGTTGTACTTAGTGCCCTTGTGAGTCAAAGCGGTGAGGGGTTGAGCAATCTTTGAAAATCCCTCGATGAAACGCCGATAGTAGCCGGCCAGTCCTAGGAATTGTCGCACTTCAGTCGGAGTCTTAGGTGCTTCCCAGTTTTTGATGGCCTCTACCTTACCGGGATCGACATGGATACCATTCTCGTTGATCACATGTCCTAAAAAGTGAACCTCGCGAAGCCAAAATTCACATTTCGAGACTTTAGCATACAGTTGTTCCTTCTTCAGTAGTTCCAGAATTATCCTTAAGTGCTCTTCGTGGTCAGTCTCGTTCTTGGAGTAGACAAGAATATCATCGATGAAAACAATCACGAACTTGTCGAGGTACGCCTTGCATACTCGATTCATGAGATCCATAAATACGGCTGGCGCGTTGGTTAGGCCAAAAGGCATAACCGAGAACTCGTAGTGACCATACCGTGTTCTGAAAGCCGTCTTTGAAATATCTTCTTCGCGCACTCTCAACTGGTGGTAACCGGATCGTAGATCGATCTTCGAGTAGTAACTCGATCCCTGAAGCTGGTCAAATAAATCATCAATTCGGGGTAAAGGATAACGGTTCTTGACCGTCACCTTGTTCAATTCCCGGTAGTCGATGCACATTCGGAAAGTCCCGTCTTTCTTTCGAACAAACAAGACAGGGGCTCCCCATGGCGATGAGCTAGGTCGGATAAAACCTTTATCCAACAAATCTTGCAACTGGGTGGACAACTCCTGAAGTTCCGCCGGTGCGAGCCGATACGGGGCTCGTGCTATGGGTGCTGCACCGGGTGTCAACTCGATTTGGAATTCGACTGACGAATAGGAGGGAGTCCGGGCAAATCCTCCGGGAAAACTTCCGGAAAGTCTCGCACAACCGGTATGTCTTCAATTCGTTTCTCCTCCGCGGGTTTCTCAACAATCTGCGCCAAAATTGCCGGATGACCCTTTCGTAGATACTTCTGTGCTTTCATAAGGGTGATGATGCTGTTGGTCATGCCGCTTCTCTCGCCTCGGACCGAAATGATCTCGCCGGAAGGGGTGGTAATATGGACTATTTTATCATGGCATATAATCTCCGCTCGGTTCTCGGATAACCAGTCCATGCCGACAACGACATCGAAACTACTAAGCGTAAAGGAATAAGGTCGATGTCAAAAACATGACCTGACAGTTTCAACTTACATCCCGCAAGTATATGAGTTGTTACTACAGTTTTACCATTAGCTAATTCAACAGGAAACTTAGCGTCTAACGGGGTTGGAGTAAGGTCTAAAAGTTGGCTAAAGGCTTTCGACACAAAACTCCTATCAGCTCCAGTGTCAAACAAAATAGAAGCAAAATAATCGTTTACAGGGAACTTACCGGACACCACATGCGGATCATTGCGGGCTTGACCCGATCCAATCACAAACGCTCTTCCTTTGCCATTTCCTCCACCGTTACTGCCACTTCCATTGCCCCCATTGTTGTCATTATGTTTCAGCTTGGGGCAATCCTTCCGGAAATGACCTTCCTGTCCACATTCAAAACATCCCTTAGTCGTCATCGGTTGCTTAGGAGCACCCTTTGCCGCAAGGTCTCCTCTACATTCTTTCGCTTGGTGACCTATCTTTCCGCATCTTTGACACTTGACACGGTCACACTGGCCAACGTGATGATAGTTGCACCTGTTGCACTTTGGATACTTCCCAGCATATCCGCTCGAAACCTGCCCGCTACCGTTGTTGTTGGAGTTGTTGTTGTTGTGATTCTGAGTGTTAAAGCTCCGGGTGAACTCGGGTTTACGGTAGTGTTGTTGCGGGGGGGAGGTTCGAGGATGAAGATCTGGTGTTGTCGAACTTTCTCTTCCCGCTGTTCGGGTTGCTGTTGTTGTACTGTTGCTGACGTGGTCATTACTCGGGTTGTCACGGAGTTTTAACAGTCGAACCCCTCGGTGGTAACGCACCCTGGGTCACCAGCCTGATCCGTCAGTTTGTGAGCCAAAACGGATCGCTTGTTGGATCGTGGCTGGTCTGGGAAGACGTCACCATACCCTGAATCTGTGGTGCTAACCCATCAATGTACATCTCTATTCTCTTGCTCGCGGGATCCACCATCCGCGGACACATCACTGCCAACTCGTGCGAACGAGTAGTGTAGGCTTCAATCTCTGAACCCACCATTTTTCAACGACCAAAACTCCGACTCTAACTTCGAAATTTCTTCCCTCGGACAGTATTCCTCTCGCATCATGTTTTTGAATCTCCTCCCAGTCATCGCGGTTAGCCAGTTCCAATCCAAGGATCTGGACGTTCGAATTCCACCAAGTGAGGGGCGGAATCCTCAAGTGTCCCAGCAGCGAATTTGACCCTACTGGCAGGGGGGACAGTTACACATCTCAAAAGGCCGACTCGGCCTTCTCAGCCCAACGCAGGAAGCCTATAGCTCCCTCAGTGCCCTTAAACGTACTGGGCCTTGCAGTCACGGTAGTTCTTGAAGGTACACGTTCCATTTGGACCTCCTGTTTGATTCTGAACGTGTGTGGCTAAAGCGGCCGCGACATGGTCATTCAGCAGAGTTTGGAGTTCAGCTGCAGTCATGCTGATGTTACCACGTCCTCGTCCAGGCGTTTCTTCCAGCCATTTCCTAGAATCACAGTATAAAGATGTTAAACATGAATTTTTCTTTCATATACAACACAGCCATACATGTAATGAAAAGATAAGTAAGAAAGAAATAAGAGACATCATCACATCACAACCACACATTAGTCTAAATAAAAATTCATGATTGAAACCATTGTATCCGCCACAAAGGTATTTCCAATCAATCCTCAATTCATAGAAAAATAATAGTTAGGATGGAGACAACCCCTCCATCTAAGCATCATCATTACTAGATGTCGTCATCTGAGGACACCTCTGAGTGTGCCTCCTCCTCAGCCGGTTCTTCCTCCGGTCCTTCTTCGGGATCTTCCTCGGGGATCTTCTTCGGGAATCTTCCTCAGGCTCCTCTTCGGGATCCTTCTTCAGGGTTCTACTTCAGGCTCTGCCCCAGGCTCGGCCTCAGGCTCTGGCCTCAGGGTCGGCTGCGTTCTGAGCAATCTGCATTTGTAGGATATCGCAACGCTCTAACGCTATTTCGGTTCGGGTCCTTGCTTCTTGAGTTGCTCTTTCAAGTCTATCATTTCGGCTTGCATCTTCATCATAACCTTCGTTTGTTGATCACTAGCCCCTTGCATATCCTTCATTGCCGCCGCCATGCGGGCAACCTCCTCCTTATTCTCGGTTTCGTCTTTTAACAATCTGGGAAACGTTCTCTCTCGTGTAGGCGCATGTAACCCACATCACGCTCCAAACATGAAACAACGGCTGCGAGAACTCTCTCTACAGGTTCGGTTATGGGTGGTAGGGTGTTGGGATAAGCCAGGGTGGTTCGGGTGTGGGCAACGGGGGGGAACTTGTTCACGGTAGACCATACGTCTGATCATGTGTTAGGGTACCATTCCCAGCTAACGTCGTTGTCATACAAGCCTCCGGATAGGCGGTACCTCTTCGGTGCAGGAGCTTCGAGTTCCAGGGACTACGCGGGGGGTGGGGTGGCGAGGCAGTAGGTAACTGCGGTTCCTTCCCGTGAGCATGCGTCATCGAATCGGATGATGATGAGGGTGGCGTCGACATCCCTACAGTAAGCCGTGTATGCGACCGCGTATGAGCGAAAGAGGTAAGAGATAAGATTACAAGACTACACAAACCTATGCAGTGCGTATTATTATAACTAATGGGTCGTCGCGGTTATAGTCTAGTATGCATGCAGTTTCTAGTTCGCTATAACCAATGGCTCTGATTACCAATCTGTCACACCCTCAAAATCCACTAACGGAGTTTTACCGTCAGAGGGTGTGAACTGGCAGGATCGAATCATTAGTTTATAACCAAACCAAAGAAAAACGTTTTTAAATGAAAAATAAGTGCGGAAGCGTAAAA
>NW_027503893.1:0-31845 GCF_021521415.1 Bidens hawaiensis
CATTCAGTGACTTATTTCAGGCATTACAAATCTTGAAGCAACTGTTTGGATTTGTATTATAGCAATATAGTTTAGAACCAAGTTCACAAAATTAATGATTTTTATATATAGATGTTGATCCTTTTATATATAGATGTGTCGTTTACAAGCTTATAGCTAGGAATTTCTAACAATTGTAGTGGATTGTTATTTGTTATTAACATAATAAAAAATTCTAAGTGCATTTGTGCTTCTAATATGCATCTTTTTAATCTCCAATGGTGAACTTTATTGGTTTTAGTTTGTTTTTGAGTTATTTGTATCAATTTATACCAATGTGTTTCATGTTGATTCGTTTTCTGAAAATTATAAAGTTTAATTCAGTTGTCTAAACCTATCATTAGCTTTTTATGCACACATATTCTATAGAAGCATAAAAGCCTTCTTTTTTTATTTTATATTATCATTTCTCTCTCTCTTAAACTCTTATCCTTCTTCCTTAATGTCGTAAACTGCAACTCCGGCACAATATTCCGGCAACACTGAATCTCAGTCACAAAATCTTCTAGTGTGGTTTTTTCAAAGATCTAAGAAGGTCGTGTCAAAATTTTACAGGAATTGATCGAGATCTTAAAGCATATATTGTACTAATTATTTTTTGTTGCACAGGCCAACCCCGGCCCCTATCCACTACACTTAGGTCCGCCCCTGCTAGCACACTTTTCACAAGAAAACCTTAATAACGTGTGAGTGTTCTAAATAGGACGACATAGACCCATAGTTTTATAGTAGGCGTATAACATTTTATGTAAGTATTTTTTGTAGAACGTTTTATGCAACAAAATGGCATCTATATAGATAGTCACCTTTAATAAAATCTTTTTAAGATTAATGCAATTGTCTTTTAATATCTTAGGTATTAATAAATTCATATTTTCTATCTAATGAATAGGGAGTCTGTTTAAAAATTTCAAATCGTCCGGCATGCATCCACCATTCGAGTATATGATTCAACAAGAATCACGCAAGGATGGATTATAAACCTCTAGTAAAATGACCGCCCGTAACCCAATTGTCCGTTTTAGGGATTGACGACTTACCCACTCAGTGACTTTGGCACTGGGCGTTCCCCAAACAGGTATTGTCGGGTCGAGTGAATTCAATAATAGACGCATTTTGGCATTCCAGCCTCCCTTCGCCTTTCATGGCCACATATCTTTCCGGCTAAGGAATGAGAACAGAACCTATATTATTAGCATCTCATATTACACTACGTCCTAAATGAGATTTCCTTGACCACATTGAATCATTGATGGTATGAGCTTGAGTGAAGAAACGAAGGAAGTTCCAGTAGAAAGAAGAAGTCATCGTTTCCCAACCAATCAGATCAGTCACTGGGGAAAATTGATGGAGTCTGCTATAGGTACAATATAATTTGGTTCGGTTTGATTATTTTTGCTAATAAGATTGATTAATAACTCTTGATTAATGTAATTTCATATGTGGCCGGACTTCGGGTATCACCGCCTCTACCCATCTATTGTTACATATCAGGATAGTTGATGTATATCGGGTGACCAACCCGTTTGGATTTTCGATGTCGCCCGCTAGACTCAAGGTGGATCATATATTATGGAGGTTAAAAAATAGTGGTCATGCAAGCTCCCGTTCACAACCTCCACCATCATTTAATTATTAATTACAAGTTCTACTTCTTTATTGGGAATATCAAGTTGTTTTTCTTGTTTTAAAAGTTTATTTAAATTTCTTGAGTTTTTTTTTCCAAAATAGTGTTGGTGAAAAAACTATTTAACAAAATGGTGTCCATTAAGAAATATTTACCAAAATAGTGTTATTGACTATGTTTTGTTTCTCACTCCTACTCTTATTGAATAGCTAATATGAACTCATGTGGTCTTTATTTTCTTTTTAGTTAAAAATAGTGTTAATATCAATCTAAAATATATGATATTTTTACAAATTATAAGTATACATCGCTCCTTTTTTCTTTTAAAATTTATATAGCATCTTTATGTATAAATAAAACCTAATATAGTTTACTACAAAGGGTGTTTTATGTTTCATTCTATAAAACTTCACTCTTTTCTAAAATGTTATAGTTTTATTGAATTCTAAAACATCATTTTCAATGTACGTATAACTTTTTTATTTAAATTACAAGTACATGTTTAGGAAATAAACTTTTTTTAACTAAATTATTTATTTTATTGGACACCGGTAACCTAAAAAAAGCTTATACAAATATAAAATATTTTACAATAAAAAGTCATGATTTGATTTGTGAATCTTAATGCACGTTACTGTTCTTTTTTCCAAAACAGTTTTTTTTTCTTAAATCATAAAAAATATCAAAGACTGATTTTTTTTAAATATTGTTTTATTAAAAATATAGGTTTATTAAACATTTCAATGCTCAATGGGATGAGTTCTTAATATAATCGATGAATTGGTAGAAAATGTTATACAAATATATAAATTTGAAACTCATGATTTGGTTTATGAATCTTTAAATACATGTTTATTTGTTTGTTTTTCCAAAATAACTTATATTTCTTATAAATCTTAAATAAATATTAAAACTAGTTTTTTTTATATAGGTCTTATTAAATTATTAAATAATTTAGTGCTCAAAAAAGAAAAAAAATTTAAATACATGTTTGTCTTCTTTTTAGCAAAATAGTTTTTATTTTACTTTTAACTCTTAAAATGTATTAAAAATAGTTGCTTCTTCTTATTTATTTTTTTTAAATATAGATTTCATTACCAATATGGGTTTATTAAAAATTTCAGTGCTTAACCGGATAAGTTTTTTGAGTATGAATTCTAAAAAGGAAAAAAGAAAAAGAAATAAACATATACTACTTGTAAAATGTAGTTATAATTTTAGGTTGATATTAATACTATATTTTTTAAATAAAAAGAAAATAAAGACATGGCATTGGTCTATCTTAGCTATCCAATAAAAGTAGAGGTAAGAAACAAAAAACTAGCCAACAACATCATTTTGGTAAATATTTCTCAATGAACACTATTTTAGTAAATAATTTTTTCACCAACCTCCACCATCATTTAATTATTAATTACAAGTTCTACTTCTTTATTGGGAATATCAAGTTGTTTTTCTTGTTTTAAAAGTTTATTTAAATTCCTTAGTATTAGGAAGTTTAACATGTAGTAGCATTGCAGTTTATTTATATCTCTTACCGAAGTTTAACATTATGATTATGATTGTGATAAAGTTTCTTTGGTTAATTTTATCTAAATGAATTTTGAGTTAAAGTTGATTAGTTTTTGCTAGCTTGATTTTGGCATCTTGAGTGGTGATTTTAGACACAATTTCTTGGTCGGGTGGTGAGTATGTATCTCTGACTGGTTATCGCAGTCCAACGGTTTATTTCGGTGGTATATTTTTATCCAAAACAAGCCGTTGATCTATCTGTTTTATTTATCATTTCAATTTTCTATCCGTTATAGGTGATTTTGCTATCAATAGTGTTGAGTTTTTTTTTGCTCTACCCTACGTTTGATATTCGGTGGGAACGGGCACTGATCGAGTAGGTGGTGACTATGTATGGTATTTTATGCATAATTATGTAAAACAGTGGAATTTATTAAAGTGGTTTTTTTCGGATCAAGTGTGTTTTTGTTTATTAAGGTTTTCCTTAATCATTGTATCTTCCTTGATCAGGTTTCCTGTTTATGACTAGCTTGTATATTTATATAATTTATTAATGTTACTAGCTTTAAAACCTGCGTAACACACGAGGTTTTTTTCAAATAATAAAATACAAGTAAAAAAAATTATTATATCTATACTTGTTTCTATGCTATGTGTATATAAATTGATTTTATTTATATCACAAAATAATGTTTTTTAAATGAACTTAATAAAAAAATACGCATGCAAAAACATACACAAGAACGCTCCTTTTATTGAAACTTTCATTGTCAGTATCATATATGTATAATTGAAAGAATTCATGAAGAAGACATCTCATTCAATAGTCATACAATAGTAGTTCTGATCACTCAGCTTAAATACCGGAGGAGCTTTACATTTATTGATATATTTATCAATTTACAACCTATAGAAGGAAAGAAGAACATTAAATTATAACGACAGATGTTCTTCAAGAATTATGTTTTTCTAAGATAAACCATGAAAAAGATTTTGATAAGTTTAACAACATAAAAAAATAACATGCTAACGCATTCAATTATGTAAATATTTTGCTTCATTTAAGCATAATTTTGCATGACATGTTTTTCATACAACGTTCTGATCACCGTTAAAAGAAAAGTTAATGTTGACACAAATGTTTCAAATTTGATACAAGTTAGAAGCATTGATAGGGCATGTCGTAAGTGTTCACTATTTATTCTTAAATTGATAGTCGATGGAAAAATAGTCAAATTACCAAATCCCGAACCTTTTGAATTTTTACCAAAAATGTCTTTAAAAATAAATTTGAAACATAAATCATGTTTAAAATTCCAACTTTTATCCACTTGGCATTTTCATGTCAACACTTTGAACCCGTAACAAATTTGACGATAAATCTATTTGCATTCTCAAACTTTAAAAATACTCTTCTCATTTTTGACTCATAACAATTTTTGACTCAATGTAGTTAACATATACTAAACAATTTATTTACAATTTTTGACTATAAAAACCAAATTATAATCTTCAATAGTATACATAGTAAAATATGTTAATGATAGCATATGAACTTAAATATTCTTTTCAATCTTTAACAAACATGGTTTGTTGTTATTTTTTGGATTCACCAAGTAGTTTGGAATATATAGTAAAATAAATTTTTAATATTTTATAAAATATAAGTATAATATAAATAAAATGTAAAAAGGAAAGTGAATATTAGAGTTAATTAAAATCTTAGTTTTAGAGGGGAAAAAATTATGAAATTTAACTATAAACTGACATGTGTCACAATTATTTTACTTTATTAAAATAAGTAGATTTACTGATTATGGATTATTGGTTTTTGTAAAATAATTTGGATATTCATTATATAATGTGCTTATGTTTGTTATTTGTGATGATTATGAATGATATTGGATGGTTAAAATTTAAGTGTATAAAAATTTGGTTTTTTATGTGGAATATAAACAGAGGGACGCAAACCGCGTGCTTCAAAATAACATGGACTTAATTAGAACGTCATGAAAGAGATAAAAGTTAATTTAAGTTTTTTTTCTAATGAAACATAGACCGAAGAACTCATGGTGGTCTCGCCAAAATACTCAGTTTTTTTTCAAGGGAAGCGACATCGTCCCGCCCACGAACAACATGAACACAACTTGTTATGGGAAAATTTCTAAAATGTCCCATTAATAGATAGCGATTCCATTTTTGTCATCATAAATAAAAGTTTTCAAAAATGTCTCATACAAACACGTCTTTCACGACTTGTTTGGCCACCAAACTCGTCTTTCACAACCTGTTTGGCCTATTAATTGTTTTTTTAAAATTACATTATAATAATTAATTTTAACCGTATTTGATTTTCTTTTATAACTTGTAATATCTAAATTTATATATAATTTAGAATTTGTCGCATAAACGTGTTTATTTTTTAACATCATGTCATAAACTTTACTCAAAACCAAGCGTCAAATTGATATCGAAATATTCAATAAAATTTGAACAAACTCATTTTAAGTCAATTTAGTCAATACGGAGAGAAAAATAAACACGTTTTAACGGTATATTTAGAACTTTATAAAACTTTACGCATTACAAGTTATTAAAAAACAAATATGAGTAAAATTAATTATAATAATATAATAATAAAAAAAACAAAACGTGTCGTGAAAAACGCATTAGAGGCTAACAGGTCATGAAAGACGCATGACAGAGACTAACAAGTTGTGAAAGACGTGTTTGTGTTTGTAAGGGATATTTATAGAAAATTTTATTTATTTTGTAATGTCGAATCAGTTTCACGTCACTTTGGTATACAGAGGCAGGGGGCAAATTGTTGGCTGAATCGATGATACATGACTTCAATTCATCCTCTCTTGTTCTTCAACATCTCAAGACATCAACAAATCCCCAAATACTTATTACCCACTTGTTTCTTGTATTCAACAACAACACATGTTAATCAACAACAACAACAACAACGTACAATATCAACACAAATCACAAACTGCACATCCATCCGTCAACTCAACCAACTCCACACCCGTATCATCCGAACCCACATGCTCCGCTTCCACAGCCACACATTTTATTACAACACCATCATCAGAGCCTACACCAGGTTCAACTCCCCTTCCAAAGCACTCTATGTAGCCATCTTAATGGCCCGTGCTGGGGTCCACCCGGATGCCTACACGCTGCCAGTTCTTCTCAAAGCCCTGTCTCAGAGAACTGAGATCTTGATTCTGAGACAGCTTCATACGCTTGCAATGAAACATGGCCTGGTCTCCAATTTGTATTCTGCAACTGGGTTTATCGCTTTGTATTCCAAAGCTGGTGAGTTTGATGACGCACGCAAGGTGTTCGACGAAAGTCCTCAAAGGAATGTCGGCTCGTGGAATGCGGTTATTGGCGGCTTGTCAAGGAGTGGGCGGGCCCGGGAAGCGCTGGGTATGTTTCTGGAGATGAAGACACGTGGGTTGGAGCCGGATGGTGTGACGATGGTCGGTGTGATTTCCGCGTGTGGGAGTTTAGGGGATCTCGGTTTGGGACTTCAGCTGCATGCGTGTGCGGTGCAAGCCAAACGGTTGGACAAGTCGGATGCTTTGATGTCCAATGCATTGATAGACATGTATGGGAAATGTGGTAGGATGGATCTGGCGTATCGGGTGTTTTCGAGAATGCGTGGGCGGAATGTTTCGTCCTGGACGAGTTTGATAGTCGGGTACGCAACGCACGGGCGCGTTAGTGACGCGCTGGAGTGTTTTCTCAGCATGAGAGAAGCGTCGGTCGCGCCCAACGGGGTGACCTTTGTGGGGGTGCTGAGCGCGTGTGTGCATGGCGGGCTTGTAGAGGAAGGTAAACGCTGCTTTAGCATGATGAAGAACGAGTATGCGATCGAGCCGTGGCTGCAGCATTACGGGTGCATGGTGGACCTGCTGGGCCGGTGCGGGCTGCTTGAGGAGGCGAAGGAGGTGGTGGAAGAGATGCCAATGGAGGGCAATGTGGTGATATGGGGGTGTCTGATGGGGGCCTGTGAGAAGCATGGGGATGTGAAGATGGGGGAATGGGTGGCTAAGCATTTGCAGGCAATGGAGCCTTGGAATGATGGCGTGTATGTGGTTATGTCAAATATTTATGCTCGTAATGGGTTGTGGGAAGATGTTAAGAGGACGAGAGAGGTCATGAAGGAGAGGAAACTTGAAAAGATTCCTGGTTATAGTTTGGGAGCTGGGATTTGAATTTGGTCTAAACGGATTCTGAAATTCACGGATTTGAGTTTAGTCTAAAACTAAATAGATGGTTTTGGTTGATCATGTTTAGATGGTTTTGATTTACAAGTGGGCCTGTTAATTTTGAGATAGGATTGAGTATCTAGTCTAGTTGTAAATTTATTAGTTTAAATTAAGTACTAATACAAAAAACTAGAAAGTTATAAAGAACATCATTTTTATGGTTATATGTATTGTATTCATGTCGACCTATAGTATACCTTCATCACAACAGGCAGTAACAGTATTTATTCGGAGGTTTAGATTGATCTGGTACTTGAAACACTGCATTGTGCCTATTTGGATCTAATTGTTCATTCACAGGATCATATCTTTCCACTCCAAACTTCATATCTTCAACACTTGAGATATTACACTTGTTTCATTATTATTATTTTTTAAATAGATTTAACAGTCAACCAGTTAAAGGTGTTACATGGGCCGTGTTCATGAGTCAAACCCAGACGCAGATATGAGTTTTTGCAGGTTGACACCAACACATGGTTATCTGATTTTTTTTTTACTTTTTTATTGAATATTAATAATTATAAATAAAATGTATAAATAATATATAAACAGGGGCTCATCTCTCTTTTTATGTTTAAAATTTTAACATCAAATAACCCATCAATTTAAGCAATGCCAATGAAAGTAAAACATAAAATTTTAAATTCTATATAATTAACCATGTTAGACGTGGCCCGTGGTTAACCCACAAACCCACTAGCCCAACTCGAACACGAGACGTGTAGCCAAATGTGTCCGTTCAACCCAAAACTGACCCAACCCTATTTAAACTAAACACAAACCCACGAATATGATGTTTTGCATCTGTATCTAGGCCTCTAGGGGCTGTAAACGAACCGAACATTCAGCGGACAGTTCGTTTAATAAATGAACCAACACGAACAAGAAATTTTGTTTGTTTAGTTAGATGAACGAACATGAACAATGTGTTCGTTCATTTGTGTTCGTGAACGTTTGATAATGTATTCATTTATGTTCGTTAGTCAAAGGTTTGTTTTATATTTTTATAATATCTTATGTGTAATAACCAACCTAACATTAAATTTTATAATTTTATTTTTTATTTTCATTTCGTTTCATTATTGTTTTATGAAGTCTTGCTTTAACTAACAACAAATTTAACCAGTGCTTCGTTGACATTATCATAATAAAACCACCGATTGGGGAATGATTATGTTATGATCATTATTATCTCAAGTGCTTAACTTTATATTTATTTAGGTGATTATGTCTAATGTTTAGGAAAGAATGTTGCTTTTTTTTGTGTTTGTGAACAAGTTCAATTCCTTAACGAACGAAAACAAAATTTTCCGTTCAGCTAGCGTTCATGAACTAGTTTAATGCTAAACAAATGAACATGAACAAGGCTTTATTCAGTTAGGTTCGGTTTGTTTACAGCCCTACCTGTATCTGTCAGAAATTCACACCCATGAAAACGATCTACCTCTAGCAGCTTTTTTTCAGTCATCTCAACACCTTACAAAATGTTTTTAAAAGTGGCAAAGCTCCCGAACGATCTTCAACCGCCTCAATTTTTGTAAATCTATCTTTCACAGCCGATGAGGCCCTGCCAAGATTATCCGCAACATCCAGCAGGCTCCACTTTAGCAATGATATTATTTATCATATAAAATCTTTTTAAAATGTGAACATCCTAGACTAGAATAATAATTGATAAACAGAAACAAGCTTTTGCGTGATGATTGTGGTAAAAATCTATCTGCAGTGACCTACAAAGAATGGCTACTACCTGACAGGTGGAATGAAACTTTGTTTCAACATTTTTATGTTTACTGTTTTTATTTCTTAAACTTTCCAAGTTAGTAGAATAAGAAAAACATGTAAATCAATTTATGAAGCCAAGTGGAATCAAATCAGAGAGAAGTTGGTATATGCATTTTAGTAACTACATGACAAATGTAATATATAAAACAACAACAAAACATGCTTTAACTCCATCTGTGACCTACTCAGATTGCATACATGGGGTAGTGCTGTTTGACTGAGAAAAGTCAAAGTGGCACTGCTAAGTTAAATTGTTAATTAGGGTGCTTTAGTTACTTTAGCTATTTGGATACCAGGTCAGATACTCAGATCTATTCCTAGTCATTTAGAGCTAGTTGCATTCCATTAAAAACACCATTATGCGTTAGTTTTAACAATGGAAACTAAAGAGATCACAATTCAAAGTTTGTTGTAAAAAGTTTTTTTGCTGCTAGAGATGGGTTTAGTTCAGATTGTTTTTGGCTGTTTGCAGCTGACATCGGGTTACAAGCTGTTTCACCAAGTTAAAAGTTCGGATTGCATACAAGGGCCACTCACAAAAATATTAACAGATTACATTTAAACTGTAATTTGTTTTTTCTGGATACCGGGCAGTTTATATGTGTTCATTGCAGCTAGTCTAGTTGATCATAACAGGTGACATTTGTTTGTTGAGAACGGATTATCTGACAAGGGCATGTTGACTATTTGGAGTCAAACTAAGGAGTTTATCTAAAATATTTTGATCACAAAGTTTAAAGGGTTACAACTTTATCTGCTATTTTTGGATCATATCAAACTGGTTTTAAATGGTTAGTAATTCAAGTAGGTTGCAAATTCAAATTTTGGTCACAAGGGCAAATTTGTCAAAAACAGGTTAGATAATTTTAAAGTGGTATATTATGCAAAACTAATGACAACATTTAACTATTGTTATCAACATAGGTGACTGTAGGACTCAAAAGTGGAATATGTGACAAAACTCAGTGGTAATATGATTTTAAGTTGCGTTGAAAATCATGTCCGTAATCATCAAAAATAACTGCAAAATCACAAATCTTAGACAAAATCTAAATATTTGACACCAAAAGTCCAAATTCAGCTATATTATTTGTAAGACTTATAATAGCCAACTTACATATCTCTAATTGTAGTATAACAAATATGATATAATCATAAAAAATAACTACAAATCACAAATCTTAAAAAATTTCTAAACATTTTGACACCAAAAGTCCAAATTCAACCCTATAATTTGTGAGACTTATAACAGCTAACTTACATATCTTTTTATTTTAGTATAAGCAATATAATATGGTGCAGTAAGATTTCAAAATAAACCTCCATAATTAACCACGTGATCATTTGCAGAACCATTTTGAAAAGTGATGCACCACTTTACATATTGATTTAAGTAGGGTGTGCATGAAACCAAATAAACCAATTTGTAACGGACATAACCAAACCCAACTCAATACAGACGGTTTGCTTTTAATATAGAAAATATTAACAAATTATTGGTTTGGCTACGGTTTGCATGTACTGAAAATCAAACCGAATAGTAAAAAGCGTAAATAAAAAACAACTTTTGCTATCAAGTTTTGGGATTATAATTTATGTAGCCCAAAAACTATAAGGATTATAGCTTTATAACTAAACGATACCCATAAAAATAAAACAAGCCCACTGTGAAAACTGAAAAGACAAAACTAAATGGTGTTAAACAATCCAAAATCCACATTTCTGTTTTTTAGAACCGGATATTCAGGCCTAATTGGGATTTTCAGTCAAATATTAGGAACTTAGATTTATTTCAACTTTTAAAACCTGGAACTTTTTTATATATCGTTAGCACCTTGGCTTAAAAAAGCGTTATACGAGGCGAGGCGTTTTGGTCTCGGAAAATAAGGCGAGCGCCTTAAGCGCAAGGCGGAAGCTTCACGTAAGCGAGGCGTGGTATATTATATAATATTTTTAAAATACTATTTGCTATGTTTAATTATTTAAATATAAAAAATATATATAAAAAAAGAACAATGCACAATTTGTAACTATTTAAATTACCAGAAATTCTAATTGAAGAGGGGAAACTTAATTTTGGTTTGTCGTTAAAAAAAAAAAGGTATTTCCTCAATTAAAGGAGAGAATTGAGATAATTTTATTTAAAAGGAAACTTAATTCTGTAACATAGTTATTAGCCATTTTATAATAAATCAGATTATATTATAACTATTTAAATTACCAGAAATTCTAATTGAAGAGGGGAAACTTAATTTTGGTTTGTCGTTAAAAAAAAAAAGGTATTTCCTCAATTAAAGGAGAGAATTGAGATAATTTTATTTAAAAGGAAACTTAATTCTGTAACATAGTTATTAGCCATTTTATAATAAATCAGATTATATTATATTATATATATAGAGCCATTTTAGGGAATTAGGGTTTATACTTTCAGCCGACATCCCAACATCTCCCAAACTTCTACATCGTCTCCAAATCTCCCCAGCCTTCTTTATTCGCGTATTCTCCATCTCCAGGTAAGTAAACGGTAAATCTGCCCTTGCTATGACTACTTTTACATGTAGCGCCGCCTGAGGCGAAGCACCGGCTTATATCGCTTCATGTAAATCACCGCCTTACGTAAAATAAGGCGTTTTTCAAATCGTCTTAACCGCCTCAGGCCTGAGGCGCGCCTTTTTAAACCAAGGTTAGCACCGATTAGTAAATGTGATGTCTATAGTATAAGAAAAGAAAAAACATAAAAAATAACTTGCAGATACAAATGAAGACAATGAAGTAAGTGAAGGCACCTCATAAAGTAGCATCTCAATTATAGTTTTTACGTATTGATCGATAATTGCCTTGTATTATTAGCTCATAACACCGACAACACCAATTATTGCCTAGATTGACTGTTGTTATCATATTAATAAAGAATTTTAGTCTCTCATGACTTCTTTTTTCAAAGTTATAATTACAATACTTCTAAACGTTTTGTGTTTTCAATCTAGAAAACAAGTATAGGCAAACGTTTAGTGTTTTCAAAACCAGTATGTAAGTATGTCCGTGTTTTCAATCCAAAACCT
This sequence comes from Bidens hawaiensis, assembly GCF_021521415.1. NCBI lineage: Eukaryota > Viridiplantae > Streptophyta > Magnoliopsida > Asterales > Asteraceae > Bidens > Bidens hawaiensis. Next base: position 12,315 of record NW_027503893.1, read on the forward strand.
AGTGTCGCGTGTAATAGAGTTTTCTCAAAACCAAATGAATGCATTTGACTCGCTAACTGTTACCTAGTACAAGTGTTTTAAGTTATGAGAATATGTTCAACAACACTTGACTCTAAGACCCACGTATGAACTCACACACAAACTTGACCCGACAAATCATTGGTGATAATAAGTAATGTCAACAGTACCAAAGTCCTTAGATGTATCCACACATCATATCATGGCAAAGCAATCAAATATTCATCATACAACTTAACTTATGATCATTCAGTTCACGAGACAGATTCTGGCATGTACAAACTAATTTTATTCACAAAGAAAAGAATAAGGATAAATTCTACAGAATTTACCACAGTAGGATATATGAATAAGGTTTCTCAAAAAATTTTTATTATATTTTTCTCATGCATAGAAAACTCACAGTAATTCAACCATTACAGATAGGGTCTGTTTGGTATGAGGTAATGGAATGGACGACGGAATGGAATGAACGTGGTAATGGAATGGACAAAGGAATGGAATGAGTTATTACCATTCCAATGAAATGTTTGGTTACCACATGGGAATGAAACGAATCATTACTTTATATTGTTTGGTAGGTAGGAAAAAAAAAATAAAATTAAAATAGTAGTGAATGGTGGTGGTGTGTCACACCCTCAAAATCCACTAACGGAGTTTTACCGTCAGAGGGTGTGAACTAACAGGATCGGAATCATCAGTTATAATCAAACCATAAAAACGTTTAAATGAAAATAAGTGCGGAAGCGTAAAACCATAGAAACAATGTTACGTCACGCAGGACGATTTAAAACCAATGATAACAGTTAAAAGTAAGTTTGCATGGTTAAAAGTTTTTCAAGCAATGCATGTTCCTAAACCGCGCGCCCGCCTCGGCTACCTGAGAATAACATACTAAAAGTGTCAACACAAGGTTGGTGAGTTCACAAGTTATATAAAAATAAATCGTTTAGCGTTTGCGTTCAGCGTTTTGCGTTACAGCGTTACCAGATAGTGTTATGTCAATTGTGACATCTGCCCCGATCCGACCCGACCCAGGTACCCGTTTCCCTTATCCGATCTCTTTCTTTTGTGATTTAATATTTATTTATACTTATATTTTACTTTTAATAATAATAATATATTTTCCTTCCCGCCTCTTTCTCTCTCTTTCTTTCCGCCGTCCCGTCCCTCTCCTCCTCTCTTTCCGCCTTCTTTTCCCTCTTGTCGCCGTCCCGCCCTTACGCCTTGTTTCCCTCTTTTTCTTCTAACTATTTGCTTGTCCTTTGTTCCTTCCCGCCTAAGGTTGTCTGCGCAGCTCCACGCGCCAGACCCCTTACAAGGAAGCCTACGTGAAGACCATCTGTTCCTGCGATACGCGAGACGAACTCTTCTCGCAGCGCGCTAAGAATTGTAATTCTTCTCGCAGCGCGCTAAGAACGGTAGTTCTTCCCGCGACGCGCTAAGGATTGTAGTTCTTCTCGCAGCGCGCTAAGAATCGTAGTTCATCCCTCGACGCGCGAAGAATTATAGTTCTTCCCGCGGCGCGCTAGGAATTTTAGTTCCTCCCGCGGCGCGCTAAGAAATGTGATTCTTCCCGCGGCGCGCTTAGAAATGTAGTTCTTTCCGCGACGCGTTAAGGTTGGTTCTGTCTGCCTTCGCACTCGCGCTCTCTTGACCTTCTGTGTCTGCCTTCGCGCTCGAGCTTTCTCGCGCTGAACCCTTTGAGTTTTCTTCTGTTTAATCTAGCCGTTTGCTTTTGTGTTGTCTTATCTTTTGTGCTGTTGACCTAATCTGCTTTATGTCTGAAAAGCCACTTTCGGCGCAGCATGCGCACCAACCCCATTGGTTGGCAGAAAAAGTGACTGACATTATCTTTTGAGATCTGCTTTTTCCATGCTTGACCAGTACCTTTTTCTGAACCGCCCATGCCTTTTTACTGTTAACCTGTCAGCTTTTTCTCTTTTTCCCTGCTGCCATATCTTTTGATATCTTTTGCTTTTGGAATCTTTTGCTTTTTGAGATCTTTTCCCCTTTTTCTAGGGATTGTGTTCCCTAGGGTTTCTCTATAAATAATAGTATTATTTTTCCTAACACTACACACACAAAACACTTAATCTCTCTTATTCTCTCTTGCTCCTTGCTCTCTCTGCCGTCCCCCTCTCTGCCTCCGTCTTCCTCCCTGTTCTGTCCTGCTTTTCCGGTAATATATATATTATATATAATAATTTACTTATGCTAACTTATAATCAAGACAAATCATTAAAACAATAATCTTATTTATAGGTTAACTTGTGCTTGTTTAAAGTTGGTTCTTGCTTTATCTTACACCGCATCGTTTATCAAGTGAGTAATCTCGTACCTAATCCCTTTTTGCTTTTAATGTTTTGGGATGTTCATGTGTTCATACAAACTTAGAGTCTTAAACTTGTTTATGAGCTTTAGTCGCGCAGTATCCCATGTGTTGAGGACGTTTACTTGGCTGTTTATTTGTATGTGTGTATCATTAACCGCTTTGTTCGGCCTATTCCGCAGTTTTCATGGATCCATTAGATGAACACGGGAGACCTATCGTTTACGGTTTTCTTTGTTTACACTTGCACAGATGTTTTCTCGTTTTTGTGCTCAATTGGGAGCACGGATTGAACTATGAACTATGAGCTATGATCTATCTAGGCTTGATCACAATCTGATTGCACCCTTGTTAAACACCAGACATACACGTGTTGCGCGCAGATTTATTGTTATCTATGTATTGTATTAAACTTGATTTCTCACCAACACGCAAGTGTTTGACGTTTATTTTAACACATGTTCAGGTTTGCAGTAGCTGTTCTGGAGCTTGTGGACACATAGGAAGTTTTCTTTATTTTGGACCTAGATTAAAATGTATCAAGACAAGTTTTTGCTGTTCGAATATTATGATTATAATATATTGATTTATGATGTTTTATGTTATCTGTGTTTACTCTGCGCGTGCGCGAATGAATGTATTTATTAAATATTGACACCCAATAGTGTCACGAGTAATGAAACAATATGTGGCGCCCCGATGTATAATCCGCCTTTGGTCGGGGTGTTACAGATTGGTATCAGAGCTCGTTGACTTTAGGATAGGTGGTTAGACGTAACGGCCTAGAATACCTAAGAGTCCCTTCTCGCGCATGAGAGAAATCTCATGTTTGCGCGCTTATTGTTAATTACTCGTTATTTATGAATATGCTCGCGCTTGCGCAGTATATGATTTTATGATTTATTTCGCGATATTTCGACTTTTACTGAATTTCGATTTTTATTGATTTTACTTACATATTCGTTTGTTGGGTTTGAAAATCCGAAAAAGTCATGGTGATACATGAATAGTTGATTTTCAATTTCCATTTACGATTATGTTCTGAGGTTGGAGACTTGAAAAGTCATGGTGATACATGAATTGTCAACCTCCAATACTCATTTTCTTGTATATTTTATATTGAAGATTGAAAAGTCATGGTGATACATGAATCGTCAATCTCCAATACTCGTTTGCTCGTATATTTTAAATTGGGAATTCGGAAAGTCATGGTGATACATGAATTGTCGATTCTTGATTCGAATTTGTTACCTTTATTAAGTCTGCATTTAGGGTCATTTATTTTACTTTAACTTTTAACAGTAACTAACTCCGCGAAACCAAGCTTTTCGAGGTTATACTTTGCGCTAAAACCAAGATATTAACTAAAATTAAAACTTTTATAGAATGCCTCCGCTATCAGCTCGCCATCTCAAGAAGAAAGAAGCCGCGCGCAGACGTTCGCAGTAACGTTCCCAGGAAATGGCCGCCGCAATAGCCCAAGCTTTGAGCCAAAACAATACCAACACCTCTGGTTACAACATTAAGTCCTTTGACGCGGGTAACCCTCCAAAGTTCACAGGTCTTGAAGGAGCCACCGTGATGCTCCAGTGGCTTGAGAAAATAGAAAACACTTTCCTCCACACCCAATGCCCCTCAGACAGACGAACCCTGTATGCTTCCAGTGTCCTGGAATCTAGAGCGCTTACATGGTGGAATGGAGTAGCTCATGCGCGTGGCGCAGAAGCTGCTTCTAGCATGCTCTGGGAGGAATTTAAGGAAATTCTGACGCGAGAATTCTGCCCTCCCAACGAAGTTAAGCGCTTGGAGGAAGAATTTTGGAATCTTAAGCAATACAGTGGCGAAGCGCGCGAGTACGCGACGCGCTTCCATGAACTAAGCCTGCTTGTCCCTCACCTTGTTACCCCTTCCCGCCGAGCCATAGAGAAATTCCTTGGGGGTCTCCCCATGGAAATTCAAGATTCTGTATGGGCCAGAAACCCAGTAACCCTCTCTGACGCCATCGAGTTGGCCGCTGTGCTCAGCGACAACCATGTCAGAGCAGGAACCCTGTTCCTGCGGGGAACAGAAAAGACCAAACCCACCAAGACTGCCCCTGAACCAACAGAAACCAAACCTGAACCCTCAAACCGTAACAACCTCAAGCGCAGGCGCAAGGCCTATGCGCTTACCAACCCGCCCATTGTCCAGCAACCCATCTACCAACCTCCAGTTTACGCGCCTAACCCACTGACAGCCTACCCAACACCTCCTGTAGTCCATAACTATGCCTTAACCAATCCCGCACTCCCTGCCCCGCCACCTAAGAAACCTTACACAGGAAATCAACCCTTTTGCCCAACCTGTAGACTTCACCACCCAACCCAAACCCTGTGTCGGCAATGTAACCGATGTGGCCGCGTTGGTCACTCTGCCGAATACTGTAGAGTCCCTCTCGCCAACCCAATTGCGCCAATACCACCAGTCTACCCGCAGAACCCACAACCAACCTACCAAAACCCACGACCCAGATCGTGCTTTAACTGCGGTGATCCCTGTCATTTCCGGAACGCGTGCCCGAGACTACAAGTGCAAATTACGCAAGCGAATCCGGTGAACCAGATTTCAAACCAAGTGACGCGTGGACGAGCTTTTAACATAACCGCGCACCAAGCGCAAGCGGATAATGACGTAGTTAATGGTACATTTTTGCTTAACGTATTTTATGCTTCTGTACTTTTTGATACTGGCGCCGATCGAAGTTTTATCTCTCGCGCCTTCGAGCAGAAGCTTGCGCGACCGCGCAACGATTTAAAAGAGAATTTTTCAGTTGAATTGGCTAATGGCGAAACTGTTTTAATTAACTCGGTGATTAAAAATTGCACGCTTAACCTTAACGAAAACGATTTTCTGATCGACCTCATCCCCATGCCTCTTGGAAGCTTTGATGTTATCATTGGTATGGACTGGCTTACGCAAAATCGCGCCGAAGTTATTTGCGCCAAGAAGATGATTCGCATTCCTCGAGAAAATGGTGATCTTCACATCTACGGCGAAAAACCCTCCCTCGGTCTTAAACTTATGTCTTGCGCCGAAGCCCGAAGACTCATGCGGAAAAGGTGTATTGCATTCTTAGCCCATGTGGTTAAACCTGCTGAAGAAAAGAAGCTTCGCGATATCCCTGTTGTGCGTGATTTTCCTGAAGTTTTTCCTGATGATCTTCCTGGTATCCCTCCCGCTCGTGAAGTCGAGTTCCGTATTGATCTTGTCCCTGGTGCTTCCCCCGTAGCTAAATCTCCTTACCGTCTTGCGCCCGCTGAGATGCAAGAATTGGCAAGTCAACTTCAAGAGTTGACTGCTAAAGGATTCATTCGCCCTAGCTCTTCGCCCTGGGGTGCTCCGGTGTTGTTCGTTAAAAAGAAAGATGGATCGTTTCGCATGTGTATTGATTACCGCGAGTTGAACAAACTCACCATTAAGAACCGGTATCCCTTACCGCGTATTGACGACCTCTTTGATCAACTCCAAGGTGCCTCTTGTTTCTCCAAGATTGATCTCCGCTCTGGCTATCACCAGTTGCGCATCCGCGATGAAGATGTTCCGAAGACTGCTTTTCGAACTCGTTATGGCCATTTTGAATTCTTGGTCATGTCCTTCGGTCTAACCAACGCACCCGCCGTTTTCATGGATCTAATGAATCGGGTGTGTAGGCCTTTCTTGGATAAATTCGTGATCGTGTTTATCGATGATGTTCTGGTGTATTCTAAGACCAAGGCCGAGCATGAGCAACATCTCCGATTGGTATTGCAAAAGCTTAGAGCTGAGCAACTCTATGCTAAGCTTTCCAAGTGTGAATTCTGGTCTGATGAAGTACAGTTTCTTGGTCATGTTGTTAACAAGATGGGTATTCATGTCGACCCATCCAAAATTGAAGCAATCAAGAACTGGATTACGCCATCCTCTCCTTCCGAGATCCGTTCCTTTCTGGGCTTAGCTGGTTATTACCGGCGTTTCATTTCGAACTTCTCAAAAATCGCTTTGCCTTTAACAGCTCTAACGCACAAAGGTAAACCGTATATTTGGGGCTCGAAGCAAGAAGAAGCCTTTCTATCGCTCAAGCGATTGTTGTGTGAAGCTCCTGTTCTTGCGCTACCTGAGGGTAATGATGATTTTGTCGTGTATTGCGATGCATCCAACCAAGGTCTCGGTTGTGTTCTTATGCAACGAGGCAAGGTTATCGCTTACGCATCAAGGCAACTTAAGGTTCATGAAAAGAATTATACAACTCACGACCTCGAACTTGGTGCAGTTGTTTTTGCCTTGAAGATCTGGAGACACTACCTTTATGGTACTAAGTGTATCCTCTACACTGACCATAAAAGCCTTCAGCATATCTTTGATCAAAAGGAACTCAACATGAGGCAACGCCGATGGAACGAACTCATCAGCGATTACGATTGTGAGATCCGGTATCATCCTGGTAAGGCTAATGTGGTAGCCGATGCGCTCAGCCGAAAACCCTGCCAGCTTAACTGTATTTTGCCGCGCACGCAGCTTCACTTCGCGCCGATCCAAAGCAACCTTGAATCGCGCATTCGTGACGCGCAGCGCGCATCCATCAGTAATGGTAACCTTCGCGCCGAGTTAGCGTGTGGCGCGGAAGCACATTTTGTGCCTAATCTGAGTGGAATTCTCTGCTATCTCAATCGCATCTGGATTCCCTTTGATGAGAATCTTCGCGCTGATATCCTGAGTGAAGCGCACAAATCTCGGTATTCCGTTCATCCTGGCGCTGATAAGATGTACAAAGATTTGCGCATTACTTATTGGTGGCCCGGTATGAAAAAGGATATTGCTGTGTTCGTAGCTAAATGTCTGACTTGTTCTAAAGTGAAAGCTGAACATCAACGCCCATCTGGTTTGCTCGAACAACCAGAGATTCCTACGTGGAAATGGGAATGTGTAGCGATGGACTTTATTACCAAGTTACCTTTGACAGCAAGCAAACATGATAGCATTTGGGTAATAGTGGATCGTTTGACTAAGTCTGTTCACTTTCTGCCCATTCGTGAAAACTACCGTGTTGAGCAACTCGCGCAGCTTTATGTCAAGGAAATTGTCTGCCGCCATGGTACTCCTTTGAGCATCATATCCGATCTCGATGGCCGTTTTATATCTCGCTTTTGGAAATCTCTCCAATCTGCGCTAGGAACTCGCTTGGACATGAGTACGGCATATCATCCCCAGACTGACGGTCAGTCTGAGCGAACTATTCAAACTCTTGAGGATATGCTCCGATCTTGTGTTCTTGATTTTGGAGGTAATTGGGATTCACACCTGCCTTTGATTGAGTTCTCTTATAATAACAGCTATCATTCCAGTATCGGTATGGCCCCATTTGAAGCACTTTACGGTCGTAAGTGCCGCTCCCCGATTTGTTGGAGCGAAGTGGGTGAAGCTCAAATCACAGGACCCGAACTTGTTCAAGAGACAACCGATAAAATCGCCAAGATCCGTGATCATCTGCTGACTGCCAGAAGCCGACAGAAGAGTTACTCAGATCGTAGGCGGAAGCCTCTCGAATTTCAAGTTGGTGATCTTGTTCTCCTCAAAGTGTCGCCCTGGAAGGGTGTTGTCCGCTTTGGGAAGAAAGGTAAGCTTGCTCCTCGATATGTTGGACCATTTAAGATTCTCGCGCGTGTAGGAAAAGTTGCCTACAGACTAGACCTGCCGCCCGCGCTCAGTAATGTGCATCCAACGTTCCATGTTCCAATCTCAAGAAGTGTTTAGCTGACGAGAACCTTCACATTCCACTTGATGAAGTTCAAGTTGATGAATCTATGCATTTCGTTGAGAAGCCTGTTGAGATTATGGATCGCGAGGTTAAGCAAACCAAGCGCAGTCGTATCCCTATCGTGAAAGTTCGCTGGGAGTCCAAGCGCGGAGCCGAGTTTACATGGGAAAGGGAAGATCAAATGAAGATCAAGTACCCGCACCTGTTCTCTGCGCAACCTACTTCAAGATAAATTTCGGGACGAAATTTCTTAAAGTAGGGGAGACTGTGACATCTGCCCCGATCCGACCCGACCCAGGTACCCGTTTCCCTTATCCGATCTCTTTCTTTTGTGATTTAATATTTATTTATACTTATATTTTACTTTTAATAATAATAATATATTTTCCTTCCCGCCTCTTTCTCTCTCTTTCTTTCCGCCGTCCCGTCCCTCTCCTCCTCTCTTTCCGCCTTCTTTTCCCTCTTGTCGCCGTCCCGCCCTTACGCCTTGTTTCCCTCTTTTTCTTCTAACTCTTTGCTTGTCCTTTGTTCCTTCCCGCCTAAGGTTGTCTGCGCAGCTCCACGCGCCAGACCCCTTACAAGGAAGCCTGCGTGAAGACCATCTGTTCCTGCGATACGCGAGACGAACTCTTCTCGCAGCGCGCTAAGAATTGTAATTCTTCTCGCAGCGCGCTAAGAACGGTAGTTCTTCCCGCGACGCGCTAAGGATTGTAGTTCTTCTCGCAGCGCGCTAAGAATCGTAGTTCATCCCTCGACGCGCGAAGAATTATAGTTCTTCCCGCGGCGCGCTAGGAATTTTAGTTCCTCCCGCGGCGCGCTAAGAAATGTGATTCTTCCCGCGGCGCGCTTAGAAATGTAGTTCTTTCCGCGACGCGTTAAGGTTGGTTCTGTCTGCCTTCGCGCTCGCGCTCTCTTGACCTTCTGTGTCTGCCTTCGCGCTCGAGCTTTCTCGCGCTGAACCCTTTGAGTTTTCTTCTGTTTAATCTAGCCGTTTGCTTTTGTGTTGTCTTATCTTTTGTGCTGTTGACCTAATCTGCTTTATGTCTGAAAAGCCACTTTCGGCGCAGCATGCGCACCAACCCCATTGGTTGGCAGAAAAAGTGACTGACATTATCTTTTGAGATCTGCTTTTTCCATGCTTGACCAGTACCTTTTTCTGAACCGCCCATGCCTTTTTACTGTTAACCTGTCAGCTTTTTCTCTTTTTCCCTGCTGCCATATCTTTTGATATCTTTTGCTTTTGGAATCTTTTGCTTTCTGAGATCTTTTCCCCTTTTTCTAGGGATTGTGTTCCCTAGGGTTTCTCTATAAATAATAGTATTATTTTTCCTAACACTACACACACAAAACACTTAATCTCTCTTATTCTCTCTTGCTCCTTGCTCTCTCTGCCGTCCCCCTCTCTGCCTCCGTCTTCCTCCCTGTTCTGTCCTGCTTTTCCGGTAATATATATATTATATATAATAATTTACTTATGCTAACTTATAATCAAGACAAATCATTAAAACAATAATCTTATTTATAGGTTAACTTGTGCTTGTTTAAAGTTGGTTCTTGCTTTATCTTACACCGCATCGTTTATCAAGTGAGTAATCTCGTACCTAATCCCTTTTTGCTTTTAATGTTTTGGGATGTTCATGTGTTCATACAAACTTAGAGTCTTAAACTTGTTTATGAGCTTTAGTCGCGCAGTATCCCATGTGTTGAGGACGTTTACTTGGCTGTTTATTTGTATGTGTGTATCATTAACCGCTTTGTTCGGCCTATTCCGCAGTTTTCATGGATCCATTAGATGAACACGGGAGACCTATCGTTTACGGTTTTCTTTGTTTACACTTGCACAGATGTTTTCTCGTTTTTGTGCTCAATTGGGAGCACGGATTGAACTATGAACTATGAGCTATGATCTATCTAGGCTTGATCACAATCTGATTGCACCCTTGTTAAACACCAGACATACACGTGTTGCGCGCAGATTTATTGTTATCTATGTATTGTATTAAACTTGATTTCTCACCAACACGCAAGTGTTTGACGTTTTTTTAACACATGTTCAGGTTTGCAGTAGCTGTTCTGGAGCTTGTGGACACATAGGAAGTTTTCTTTATTTTGGACCTAGATTAAAATGTATCAAGACAAGTTTTTGCTGTTCGAATATTATGATTATAATATATTGATTTATGATGTTTTATGTTATCTATGTTTACTCTGCGCGTGCGCGAATGAATGTATTTATTAAATATTGACACCCAATAGTGTCACGAGTAATGAAACAATATGTGGCGCCCCGATGTATAATCCGCCTTTGGTCGGGGTGTTACATCAATTATATATCGATAGGTAGCTAGTCTATACAACAAGTATTACTACGTGTTCGACACCGAAGCTGACTCGTTTATTAAGTGCCTTGTCACCAGGTCCTCCAGACCATGGTACGTGTTAGCCAAAATTACACCCGCTCGACCTCCAGTCGAGTTTAGCGTTGGGTGGGGTTTGTCAAACCCAGTAGTACTACTCAACAGTGACTCGCTATTCAAAATATTAACCGGTTCGATGTGTAGGACTTCAAATGTTTCGTTTGCCACTTAGCCTTTACAAGTGATATATAATTTATAACAAAATCTTAAATGCGTTGTGGAGTATGTTATCTCCCCCAAGTGAAAAGCGTTTGAAAACAGTTTAAAGAGGGGAAAATGAACTCACTGTTTGCGAAGAATTTCCCAAATTAAATCACCAAGATGCGCGTCACCGAAAAACTCTCTCTAGCGTTCTAAAACAATAAAGAGATTTTTCTAAGTGTCGGAATATTATCGAGTCTCTAGACCCGGCACATAATACTTATGCACATAACATGTTTCGTGTTTCGTTTGTGAATCGTGTGTGACTTTAACCAGCGTATTTGTGACACATTACATGTGTAAGCAATCATATACGTGTCATATATTCATAAAGTACCTCACTATCAATTACTCCCCGTAAGGGCATTTTGGTCAACAAATAACAATTAACTAGCCATTATTCCCCATGAGGGCAATTTGGTCAAATCATGGCAATCAATTAGCAATTATTCCCCGCAAGGGTATTTTGGTCAAAACATAACAATTATATAGCAAGTATCATGTTTCATGCATTTTTACACAACTCAGCAGCTAGTTTCAGCGAGACAGAAATCTTACTAGAAAGATTATACTATTTCACCGATCATAGAATTTCAATTAACTTACCAAAAATCATCACAGAAGCACATATGTCTTAGGTTTCCAGAACATATTTTATTATATTTTTATTCCACATAGTTTTCTCACAATCATCAAATCATTACAGCAAACTCATAACAGTCAAATTCATGCGCAACAGAATGTTATTTGCAATTCCCGTTAAACGAAAAATCCAATAAATGCAAGACCACTTGGGTTAGGTTCCTAACTCAATAAGTCAACTTCCAGAAGTAGAACCAACCCAATTGGTCTCGTAGTTCATGAGATATAACATTTACAACACAACCTAACAGCAGGTCTAACAGCTCAGCTTGGCACAACGTTTTTGTAAAATCATAAAAGTTAACTTCTAATTGTCCAAAAATTACAAGTTTATACTTTATAGAAACTAGACTCAACCTAGTTTACTGTAGTACCAATAATCTCAACCAATTTTCACGTTTACACTTCGTTACAGTCACTTAAACATCATATACACATTCTGTCCAGAAACTGTTTGCATCCAAACTCAATATATTAACAACCTATGAACTATCATGCATTCATATAACACTCTAGACTCCATAAACACCATCCATGCACATCAATTACCCATTACATACATGATTAGGGTTTTTGTTTGAACTCAAACCATAGACACAACAATTAACATGCAACAACATTCAATCTAGTTATCAAATCATTATCCAATCAACAACAAATCATATTAACTATACATACATGAAATCGGTCAAGCTAGGGTTTTCAATTAACCCATTAAACATCAAAATCAAGTAACAAGGATGTAAAGGATGATCAATTATACCTTCCTAGCACCTAGTTCTTCAATCAAAAGCTTGAATTTAGGGTTGTAGGTGTGTGTATAGTGGACGGCAGCCAAGGAGCAAGGGAGGGAGGGGCCGATCGGACTTGTGGGGTTAATAATAATGAGTTAGGGTTGATTGTTAAGGATATATTTATAAACATACAAGTTACACTCAAGTCCCTCTACTTTCAATTGTTGTTTTTCTAACTTAACTAACTAGTTTACATCTTGAGTTAATGTTCATAACCATGTTATCACGTAACACATAAGTCTAACACATAATTATCACATAATTACTGTTTTGACGTTTTTCGTTTATTCATCAATCGTTTGCGTCAACTCGTTTGCGTTTCGGTGCAAATCCCGAAAGACTACACATGTAGTAAGTGTTAAGCGTCATTTAAACCCTAGTTTAAATGTAATGAAGTGTGCGTTATAGATTTAGTGATCTTAAGTTTGAATTGACGGAGTTGAGTTAACGGAGTTAACCTGAAATTGACGATTGTCACATGGTGGGAAGTAGGTGGTGGTCATGCATTGGTGGGCAGTGGCAGGTGGTGGTGGGCAACGAGATAATGGTGGTTGGAGGTGGTTGTGGTGGTGGTGGTAGTGGGTGGAGGTGGGGTGGGTGGTGGTGGTGGGCGGCGGGTGTGATGGTGGGGGGATGGTTGATGGATGCGGGTGGTGGTTGGCACTGACAGCGATGGTGGTGGTTGGTGGCAGTGGCGGCGGTGGACAACGGTGAGTGTGGGCGGCTGGCAGTGCTGGTTGGTACTGATGGCGATGGTTGGTGGAGGTGGGTGGTGGCAGGTGGCGGCGATGGTAGGTGGTGGTGGTGGTGGGTGGTGGTGGAAAGGTGATGGAGGTGATGTAGGGTGAATGGGGGAATAGAATGAAAAAAACATGAGGGTATGGAGGGAATGAAATTGGGGTATTTTAGATGGAATGTAATGGACTAGGTAATAAGTCATTCCATTTCTTTGATCAACCAAACACACTTTTTTCCATTCCCTCACAATGGGTCATTCCATTCCATCATTCATTCTTGTATTCCAAACGCTACCTAACAGTTTAGCAGATTGCGTAACAAAAACTAATTTAATGGTTCTATCAACTCATTAAATAAAATTGTGTAAGACCAATTGGGTTATATTTTAAACTCATAATACTAAGTTCTAGAAGTGAACCAACCCATTTGGGTCTGTCATTAGGGAGTTATGGTGTCCGAAAAATGGACCAGAATATAACTCCTCGAATCAGCTTTGACATATGTTTTTGTAAAATCATAAAAGGTATTCAACACTCATCCAAAAATTACAAAATTTACCTTTCTGGAAACTAGACTCAGAATACTATATCCTAAAATCAAGAATCGATCAATAATCATTGTTTAACATCGAGTTACAGACCAATCAATAAACGAGAACGAATCTGTCAGCCAACTGTTCTCAACAAAACTCAAACCCTAACATGTTTATGACATCTCTAGGGTTCTAATTAATCATGTTAAAAACCCCCGTTAGATATGATCGCTGGATGGCTGATGAAGTTTGGAGCAAGAAGCAAAGTGATGAAGAAGAGTAATGAGCTTCAATCGATGTTTATGGATTAGGTTTGTAATTGGGAGGAGGTGAAGGTGATGGTCACATGAAGCATAAAGTGTGGCCATTAACTAATAATAGTCACATTTGTTGTTTTGTTGTAACTATTAGCTTTTAGTCACACATCAAATATTATAAGTGACTATCAAATAATGCTTTATGATTATATAAAACACGTAAGCGTGACCATAGCTTTTAGCCACAAATGAAATAATTAAAATGTGACCATTAAATGTTAATAGTTACGCGTTTTGCTTTAATGTCATCCTTAGCTTTAAGTCACATATAAAAGCATATAAGTGGCTAACAAACAATGTTATATGGTCACATTGACCCGTAAGTGTGACAATATGTATTAGCATTCAACCACATCATTGAAACCTATTGTGGCCGTAGATCACATTCGGCCACATTTTTCTAAGTGTGGCTAGTAACTGTCACATTTTTTTTTGTTAAAGTGTGGCTAAAAGTTTCGACCAGTTGTGTACAGGTATGTTTTTTAGCACGGACAAAACATGTGTCGCTAAAGCTCCGAACATGTGTGACTAAGGTTCAGAACATGTGTGTTTTTGTCACATGAACCAAACATGTGTGGCTAAAATTTCTAGCAGGTGTGCTTTTTTTGTCACACAAATAAAAGTTGTGTGGCTGAAACTATGATTGGTGACCTTTAGCCACACATTTAATCTGAAGTATGGCAAATCGATTTCAGCACATGTGTGGCTAAAGCCATTTTTTCACGTAGTGGAACTTTTCCTTTATTACCTTAACAATATCATTGAAAAGTTTGTTCTCCTCAGACTCTCTAAAATTCAAGGAGATGTTGTATAATTCTTGCAACACCCAACAACTAGTAGGATAATAAACCCCCGATAACTTAGTTGTTGCGGTTTTGAAAACATCAAGATACTCCAAGAAATAACCGACATTGACCCAAACACGGGCGGGAAGCAAATCGGCCTCGCATCGAACAACAAGAGTGTTATGAAAACTTTGTAATGTGTCCCGTTGGGCAAAAGCACACTTGAGCATATGACAAGTTGAGTTCCAACGGGTTGGAACGTCCCAATTCGGCCCCAAATATTTTCTTTCAACCGATTTGCAATAGTTTTTTATATTCAAGATGCATTCTTTTACCACTTTTGAAAACATCTTGTAACATAAATCTAATGAAGTTAAACCGAGTCCCATTTTTTCATTGTCGAGACCTTGTTGAACAACCAAATTGATAATATGTGCAACACATCGAACATGAAAAAAATTCCCGTACAAGGTGGTGAATATTTAATGATAAATTTTTCTACCGCCTTTGAATTGTTTGATGCGTTATCAAACGACATCGAAAATATTTTTTTTTCAAGTTATAAGTCGTGATTACCTCATCTACAATTTCAAACAATTTATCGGTGGTATGTGGGTACGAGAAGTTTTCAAAAGTGATGGTGCGTTTCATCAATTGCCAAGACACCGAATCAACCCAATGAACAGTGACACAAATGTAGGATTCCGGTAACCCGTGTGGTGCCGACCAAATATCACTAGTTAAACTCACACTTGCTTGTAAAGTTTCAAAAAAGTTGATTAAAATTTTTTTTGCACACTCCCACAGTTTTATACAATGATGTCTAAGGGTAGTACGACTTACATGTGTGTATCGCGGTTGTAGAGTTTCTCGAATCATGGTTGTCAACTCGGGATTGTCAAAGTGGTTAAACGACAAACCTTGTTGAATAACGAACTTTGTCATTCTATCATGAACCTGGTTCATGTTGTAACGAAAGAGTGTACTTCTTTCAAGGCCTTGCAAATTTTTTTATCGATGTGCTTTTTAAAGTCGAATTAGAATCTTGCTTTAAGAAAGTGCCACAAAAATTGCAACATTGATCAACTCAACCAAATCCCAATTCTTCCATACATCTTCGTTGCGGATATGCGTGAGGACCCGCACAACTTCGGGGTTTTCTTCAACACGAACCGGGTCAATAAAAACGGATGTAGAAGCTTTCTTGTTAGCCTTGTTGGTTTTTGCCATAGTAACAACGAAGAAGTGGTGGAAGTGAAAAAAAACGGAGGCGTAGGTTAGTCAGGGTTGTAAAACGAGTGTACACCGAGAAGTATTTTGAGTGTTTTTGAATTTGGTGGTAAAACAATGGAAAACAAATCAATTTATATGATCCATGGACATCAAAAACCGGTTCCAACGACTCTTTTTTGAGATGCAACATCATTTATTGTCCAAAACCCAGCGGAACCGGTTATTTCGGGTAGGAACCGGATAAGGGTACAACCCGATTTGGGAAATAATATGAGGAACCGGGTAGGACTTTCGGGTATATAAATACCCATACCGGGCATTGGGTCCACCAGGTACGACCTGGAACCGGTTCGGGTCCGGAACAGGTATATTTTGTGCACGTCTAGCCTACAAGTCACTTATCCCACATCAATGCTTTTCGGATAATCCAACTAGATTCAAGAGTTTATACATTTCCGCGTTTCAAGCGACAATTCTAATCATTTTTGAAACTATTCCACTTGATGATAAAGTTAGCGGGGAATTTGAAGTAGTGAACAAGAGATACTCTATAGAAGCCACCGAAAAAATACACGACGCGTTCGTTGGACTAAACGCATTGGTCCAGAATCCAGATTTTGATTAAGAAAAACATGACTCAACATGTTCAAACAGTTAGATAATTCCCTGGCTTCTCTAATTAACAACATTTCTAATACATAATTAACACCCCACGTCCGACGGCCAGAGGTATTGGGGACTTGGGATTTCAAGTCATCAGACACTTCGAATTCCATGTTTTCACATGAAAACAACTCCATAACCCGATCATTGTTACTCTACAACATGCTATATTTACATACACTTCCAAAAGGGTTTGCAAACGAACATAACTTAAAATACACCATCAAATGATGAGGATAGAAATGTAATTTCTCTTTCACCCGTGTTCATACAGTGTATCTTCCTGTGATACGCGCAAAGGGCTGAACCAGCAACTTTCCAAGCAAACCCACATTTTCCAATATATTTTTGGCTTTTCGCAAAATCATAAGTAATATGGTAAATCGCGAGAGCTTCATTGTACACGTCCTCTATGTTGCGCGTGCTATCTTTGAAATCCAAGGCGCCGTATAACATCTGGATCATAAGTATCCAATAGGCTTGATATTGTTTTTCTTAAATATTATTTGCACGTATATTCAAATAGCTGGTACTGTCATAATTAATCTTAAAAAGAATTAGATGTGTGCATGGATAGGTCATGAGCTCAAACCGAACCAGATACCCAAAATTCGGTTTTAAGTTTTTGAAAAGTGTTCGGTTTTGGTTTGGGTGCGGTTTAGTTTCGGTTTTACCATTTGGGCTTAAAACTTTTAGGCCAACAAAAATGGCTTGTTCTGAATGATTAATTGATTCTTATACATTTAGGCTAAATATATGGGTTACACTATTAAATTCTTATAAATTATTTAACATTCAAAATAAAAAATTAAAATCCATACATTTGGTTTGGTTTGGGTTTTTCAGTTTTAAGAAATCAAAACCTAACTGATAATTCGGTTGTTACGGCAATATGAAACCAAGCCATAGGTTTTTGTTTTGAGTTCGGTTATTTTGGTTACGGATAGTTTTCTTGCTTTCATTCACATTTTAAATAGAATATTGTGATAACAACATAATTGCATAAACACTTGTACATATTGGTTTAACCGTCTCGCTCCCACTAAATCTGGTATGCACAGCGTACAAGTGATTAGGCGATTCTCTGGTTAAAATTTGTTCTTTATTAATAAACGCACCCCTATTTCATATAATTTATACACCAGTCCAAATTTATTGCAAACAGTTAGATAAATATATATACCTGCTTATACTTTGTGATCACCCTGCTGCAAGCATCTTTTTTCGATTGATCGTTGTTTGTCATTGCATTTGCCATCTCTTGCCTATAGGTTAGGTATCTTTTGTCCCATATAGTCAAGCAAGAATCAGGAATGTTGACGTTGAATTGTGGTAATTTCCAGATTTCTACACAAATTCAAGAAAAAAATAGTATAAACTTAAATAAAAAATAAAAAATAGACAGAATTACAAATTTTGTCCTTTAAAAAAAGCCAAATTACGGTTCGTGTCCTTTGTTAAGTTTCCTTGCAGGCGGTGTACTTTAAACATTTTTTTCCTACACGTTATGTCCTTTACGCTAACTGGGTTAGAAAAACTCAGTTAAGTATGACATGAGCCAGACATGTGATGGGCATAATTGTAATTTTAGTGTATCTTTAAATTAAAAAAAAAAAGAAAATATATATAATCAAAGTCTTCCGGTCAAATCAAAACCCTAATCGAAACTCGTTCATCGTCTTCCGCCAAATCGGGACCATAATCAAAGTCTGTTCATCGTTTTCGGCCAAATCGGGACCATAATCGAAGTCCATTCATCCTATTCCGCCCAAATCGGACTCTGTTCATCTTATTCCAGCCAAATCGGAACCCCAATCGGAGCTCGCTCATAGTCTTTGAATCAAATCGAAGACATAAAGATGCAATCGAGTAAGAAAGAGAGTGAATCTCGGTTCTTGGGGAGCTTCCGGTGGCTACGGTGGCGGTCGTTATGCTGGAGCTTTTGGAATTACAGCCCAATTAACGCCTTCAAGAGGGACGTTTTCTTGAGTGACGAGGGAGATGGGTTGGTCGTGTAGATTGGAAGAGGGTTTGGGTTTGTTGGTAACCTTGAGTTAGGTTTAGGAGATACATGCTTCCTGTCGCCGGCCGGAATGGATTTGGTGAAAGGGGAGGTGGATATGGCGGTGAACGGTGGTGGTGGCTGGTTGCAAAAAAGGCAGTGGTTGCCGGAGGTTGGATGGGGGCAGGTGACCGGAGATGGTGCCGGAGAAGAGGAACAGTGGTTTGATGGTGACCGGAGAAGGTGACCACCTGCAAAAAAGGCAGTGGTTTCCGGTGGTTTAGATTAGAGAGAGAAAGAGGAACAGTGGAAAGAGTATGGAGTCAGGTTCGGGTGATGGGCATAAAATTACAATTATGCCCATCACATGTCTGGCACATGTCATACTTAACTGAGTTTTTCTAACCCAGTTAGCGTAAAGGACATAACGTGTAGGAAAAAAATGTTTAAAGTACACCGCCTGCAAGGAAACTTAACAAAGGACACGAACCGTAATTTGGCTTTTTTTAAAGGACAAAATTTGTAATTCTGTCTAAAAAATATATAAAAAAAACTTAATGAAAAGGAAATGAAGGCAATAGCAGAGCAGGCTCACCTTGTATCGGTAACTTCTCATTTTTACTATTCTGAAATTCATCAAAAATCTTTCCAAGAATAGAAGTCGAGTGATATTCAGGTTTTCGACCCATGTGATGAGGATAACGTGTTGCTTTTAAATGATTAGGAATTTGTACCTGTTTCAGGAACAAGTGTTAAAAATAAATACGGGTGTGAAACATACGTAAAATGACACAAAATAACCTTTTTGCCACTTTTAGCCGCATCTAAAGCATCATAATACAAGTCAATCAAATGCAACATTTTGTTCTTAATAGCCTCTTTTTCATCATCATCAGCTTGCAATATTAGATACCGATCCATAAAGGCCATCCAACTATGGGCTGCAGTTCCAGCTGCATTACTGGATCGGTACAAAGTGTTTGTTAAATCACACAAATGAACGCGCCACGCATTAAAGCCCACTGGTTCATCTCTCTCTTCTTTCACTCCTTTCCTCCTTTTTCTCCTCTTTCGTTCTCTTTTT
>NW_027503894.1:0-37103 GCF_021521415.1 Bidens hawaiensis
AGTATATGGAGGCCCGTTCTTTGGTGATGTTCAGTGGCGAATTGCATTTTTACCGATGCGCTTGGGGGTTTAGGCCTTCTTTCGGCTCATGATGTTGGGGTTTACGCTTTTGTAGCGTCGAGGGCTCAGTCTTGGAAGCTACAGAATCACATTTTAAGGAATAGCGGAGTTGTCGACCTGGACTCAGACTACATGCAGGCCTGGAACGCCTTAATGGCGCTCTCCCAGACTTTGACATTGGCGGTTTCTCCAATATGGACACCGCCCCACCAAAGCCTCAAAAAACTTTGGCGAATGCCCTTTTTGGCAAAATCGCTCAGAGCCTGGGAGAAGTTTTTGGATTGTTCCCCGACAGAAGGCGGTTGTTGAATGCTTACAAGGTCCTCATGCCCAAGATTTTCTGACCGTTATCCCGATTGATGGCTTGGGCCAAAGCATGTCTGCGGTCGAGTATAGGGCCATTCTTAAGTACCGTTTGATAGTCCCAATGTACCCAGAAGACGAAACATGTCCGATCTGTCTCAAGGCTTGCCTGGATAAATTCGGAGAGCATGCGGTATATTGCAAGGAGATGCCTGGGCTCAAATACCGACATGATTGGGTGCGGGACGTTCTTTGGGACATCTTAAGCCGAGCGGGATATCAGCTAAAAAGGAAGCCCCCGTAAACTTCCTTACAGACCCCACGGAAGGGAGATCCACTCTACAACCGGCAGATTTGCTCGTCTTTGGTTGGGCCGAGGGAAAACACGCTTGTGTTGACCTCACAGGGGTATCTCCCTTAGCTGGATTGAGGGATAATGGGTTTGTAGCTGGGCAAGCAATGAAAAGGGCTTAAACGAAGAAGGTGGAGAAACATGCTAAAGCCTGCGAAGAGAACCAACATGTTTTTGTCCCTCTGGCTTTTGATACCTTTGGCTCCTTGGCACCGGAAGCTATCCGTTTCCTAACCAGGGTCCAACGGGTTGTGCATAGCAATGTGTCGACTCAAAAGGGGCAGGGGTATGTCTTTAGCAGGTTAGGGTTTGCAATTCAAAAAGGGGTGGCGGCGCAGCTTGTTGCCCGCCTACCTGCTATGTTGATGTAATATCTATGTTTCTATTTAATGAAAAAATAAAAATTGTAACTTGGGATAATAAAAAAAGAATATAGCAAAAAAAAATACATCTTTGGACAAAAGAGATTATGTTCTAAGCCCATAATCAATTCATATTTGTGTCCTAAATACATATGATTTAAGTAAGTACACCGATAGGGACATAGGGTTATGTGGTTTGATTATATTATGGATTTGACTCGTAGTGTGAGTTTCATTTCAATTATTTACACGATCGTAACACAGATGATATTTATTTGCAAAATAGTATTGTCACAACTAGGGTTATCAAACTAGTTTTCATATATAGTTCCTCGATTTTGAACATTTTAAAAAGAAAAGTCAGAATTTTAACTAGTTGATTTTGTAAGAAGAAAAATAATTTGAGCAAATATATATAATGTACTACACAAAACTATTTAAAAATAATGTTTGTATATAAATTAAATTAGAGACATGTCTAATTTGAATTTGAGTTGGCTCGGGTTGAAAATCTAAAATTCAATTCGAAAAATGAACAAACAAATTCAAACTCATAATTTGAGTTATGTTCATTCGGATTGTTGTTTCTTTAAATCGAAACCGAATACTGAACACTCTGAGACCAACTTTTTATTGAAGAACTAAACACACTTTCGTATATGAATTAACACGTCTCCTAAGTCGCCGTTATATATAGGCGTACATATGTATCATCATTTTCCAACTGTTACAAATATTCTTTAGACATGTTCAAAGCCCACATATCAATAATGTTGCAAAGCAAACACAAATTCCAAATATGACAATTCCAACCACCAAAACTTGGTTTATAAACCTCGGTTCAACCAAAAGTAAATATATTTCAAGAAAATGCACGATAACAAACACACGTGAATCTTTGTGGGTGTCTTGCCCGTGGTGAAGAGCACCTAAAGCCGTCCATGTAAATGAAACACATGAATCTTGTATTATTGTTTACTAATAAACGATATTTTCTTTCCAATCAAACTGAATTAGAACTTAGGAGGTTACATGAAGAAAAAAAATCACTAAAAATAACCAAGTTTCGTAATTGTTTAATTTAAGTTCAATAGAATATATCAGGGCCATCTTCAAGAATGATAAAAAAAATGAGCATGTGCGAGACAAATTTTGGGTCTCTAACTCATCAATTATTTATCAAAAAAACACAATACAAATACAATTGTTATAAAATAAACAAAACAAAAGTAGTGTATCAAAATGATCAAACTTATTTAAGCGAATTATGAGGCTCTCATAGCTTTTTGGGAAGCGATCTCTTAATCTTATAGTCCATACCTTCTAATATTTCGTTTCCAGTTGATATCAATGCCAATCCTTTAAGTCTTTCTCGTGACACCG
The DNA here is from genome assembly GCF_021521415.1 of Bidens hawaiensis. Taxonomy (NCBI): domain Eukaryota; kingdom Viridiplantae; phylum Streptophyta; class Magnoliopsida; order Asterales; family Asteraceae; genus Bidens; species Bidens hawaiensis. The sequence goes on from NW_027503894.1 coordinate 2,461, forward strand.
TCGAGCGTAAATAAGAATACAACAATTTTAATTTTGAAAGGCTTCTTTCTCCCGATGCCACCGTTAACGGAATTGTCAAAAGCACTTATATGCATTTATAGCATTAGGAAAGTGACTGAGCTGCTTGATATTGTTTAAAGCATCAATAGGGCTGACAATGCGACTTGGCCGGTCAGAATGTTTCAATCAACTTCAACTCCCAAAACAGTTCATTAGCATCAGCGTCCGATTCTTCGGTTAAAATTAAATAAAATATTGTTGTAAACAAACTCCTATTAGACAAACAAGAAACACTTTCTCTCAAAAAAGTTAATAATAAAACAACTTAAAGTCTCCAAAGAAATAGTCAGAGTTTGAATTTGGAAGAAACATGTCTGGATGAAATAATCTAGCTCAACGAACCATGGATATATTTGGCGCAAAACTTGGAGTCCTGCAGGACATGTGTTATTGTGTTTGTATCTAAGTTATCAAGACAATTATTACCTTTCATTTCCTAAATAATGAACTTTTAGTGAAAAATAGAGAAATAACACCATGATAGCTCATGATTCATTCGTATCTAGCCAAAAGTTTAAAATTTTTTGCCTCAACATTTTAGATTTAAACCTAAACGTTTAAAGGTTTAACTTTGAACATTTAAGGGTTGGAAATTTGGCTTGAACGTTTTAGTGTGTTTTTAACCTTGAACGTATCTCGCGTACGTAATGTAAGTTAAGCGATTATTGTACGTTAGATCACCCCTATATATATATATATAGGGTTTGGATCAAAACAAATGAAATGTGTTAATTGTGAGAATCAAGTATAGTAATTTAGGGGTGTTCTTCGGATTCGTTTTTCGGGTTTTGGGTTTTTGGGTCGGGTTCGTCGGGTTTCAAAGTTTTAAATCTTAACCCGAAACCCAACCCAAATCTCTAATGAGTTTTTCGGGTTTGGGTAATTCGGGTTCGGGTTTTTTCGGGTTGGATTAATCGGGTTTCAAATATCCTAAAAAACAAAACAAAAAAATAATAAAAAAACTTCAATACTAAAATTAAAACAACATATTCTTCTTTGCTCATAAAGCAAATAATCAAATAATAAACCAACACAACTTGATAAAACATTTCAAAAGAAGAATAAAACTAAGTAACTAATTCAAACAATAATCTTCTTCAACATACATGATTTGATTGTTCGATTACGGTTGCTATAAGTATTAAACAAAAAACATAAATTGACAATAAACAATCGATCCATAATAGCTTGAATGACGACAATCGATTAGGGTCAACCTGAAAAACCCAAATAAACTTTTAGTTTTGAAATTAAATATATTTTTAGGTATAATAGGCTTAGTCTTAGCTATTAAAGTTATCAAAATATGAACCTAAACGATTGTTGTCATTCCAGCTATTATGGATCGATTGTTTATTGTTAATTTATGTTTTCTGTTTATTTCTTATATCAACCGTAATCGAACAATTAAATCACGTCTGATTGAAGAAGATTATGGTTCGAATTAGTTACTTAGTTCTATTCTTCTTTTGAATTGTTTTATCAAGTTGTGTTGGTTTATTCTTTACGAGCAAAGAAAAATATGTTGTTTTAATTTTAGCATTAAAGTTTTTTAATTTTTTTTGTTTTGTTTTCTAGGTTACTTGAAACCCAATCAACCCAACCCGAAAAAACATGAACCCGAATTACCCAAACCCGAAAAACCCATTAGAGATCTGGGTTGGGTTTCGAGTTAAGATTTAAAACTTTGAAACCCGATGAACCTGATCCAAAGAACCCAAAACTTGAAAAACGAACCTAAAGAACACCCTAATATGTAGTTAAAGCTTGTTTATTATTAAATTTTAATTAAGAGAAAATTATGATTTGCCTCTCTGTGTAATATCGGCATGCGCACAATTAACCACTGCATTTAAAATTCGCATGTTGTACCACTATTTTTTAGTGGTGGGCTCTGTATGAGCCATTCCGTCAGTTGACCATCCACTTGACCCGTGTAATGACTATTATGCCTTTTTTCAGTTGCGCAATTCGAACACACGTGTTTTAAATAATTTACAATTGTACCCATGATGCTTAATTTCCTCCAAAATTTAAATTACACGTTTATTTTTAATAGTTTTTACCCGAACCGACACGAAAACATCGAAACGAACCTATAAATATATATATATACACATATATATATATATATATCACCCGAACCGACACAAACACATCGAAACGAACCTATAAAATCATTTATATATATATATATATATATACATGCATATATATATATATATATATATATATATGTGTGTGTGTGTATATATATCACCCTAACCGACACGAACACATCGAAACAAACCTATAAAATCATTTATATATATATATATATATATATCACCCTAACCGACACGAACACATCGAAACAAACCAATAAAAATAATTTTTTTATAGTTTTCACCCGAACCGACACGAACACATTGAAACGAAACTAAAAAAAATCATTTTTATATAGTTTTAAACCGAACCGACACGAACACATCGAAACGAAACTAAAAACATCATTATTTTATAGTTTATATTCGAACCGACACGACACATCGAAATGAAACTAAAAAATTCATTTTTTTATAGTTTATACCCGAACCGAACACGAACACATCGAAACGAACCTATATAATTCACTTTTTTATAGTTTTCACCCGAACCGAACACGAACACATCGAAACGAACCTATATAATTCATTTTTTATAGTTTTCACCCGAACCAAACACGAATACATCAAAACGAACCTATATAATTCATTTTTATAGTTTTCACCAGAACCGAACATGAACACATCAAAACGAACCTATATAGTTCATTTTTTTTATATAAATCATTTTTTTATATAGTTTTATTATAGTTTTCACCCGAACCGAACACGAACACATCGAAACAAACCTATATAATTCATTTTTATTATAGTTTTCACCCGAACCGAACACGAACACATCAAAATGAACCTATATAATTCCTTTTTATATATATATCACCCGAACCGAACCGAACATGAACACGTCGAAACGAACCTATATAATTCATTTTTTTATATATATATATCACCCGAACCAAACACGAACACGTCGAAATGAACCTATATAATTCATTTTTTATATATATAACACGAACACGAACACAATATATATATCACCTAACCAAAATACAACATTCAACAAAACACTTGAATTATTAATGTTGTCGGGATAATACATAACAATAATCGTAAACTAACTAGTTGACCCACCTCCACCTCCTCCGCTAGTCAATCCGGAGTTAACTCGCTTCAAGCCGGACACGAACGGATATGTGTCTTCGAATCCGCACCCGAAGAGTAAGTACAAATTGAACTCCAAATAGAATTCCGTGATCTCCATATTGAATTCCATGAGCTACAGGGAGCGACGGAGACAACGATGGGGATGTGAGACGAAAGCTACGGGGACGGGTACAGGGAGGTGCGACGGGAGGTGAGATAGGGGACAGGGGTGAGTGGCGACGGGGGATGGCGACGGTAAAGTTGAAGTGGGGAAGAAGAGTGGGTTTGTTAATTATATATAGAAAAAATAGCAAAACTAGTCCTATATGTATGAACGTTTTTTTTCAATAAGCGTCCTTTGACAAAAGAGATAGAAGAAAACATACTTCATGTTTCAAATCTCTTTCACGTTACGTCATTTGACACTAACCCCGTTAATTTTTCTCGTTAAATCTTGTCATGTGTAAGGCACGTAAGGTTAAGTTGGTCTTTAACCCACTTATTTTCAAAAACATTTTAAAAATTAAAAACACCTTTAGTCAAGAAAGGAGCATCCAACCATATCTACAGTGAGGTTCACAACCATCAACAACTTCATTTTGAACCTGCATGGGAGAATGACGAGTGACGTCACCTGATCGTTCATTGTCGTCGTCTTCATCGTCGGTGTTACTAACAGATAACACCGATGATTTGGAATTTGATCGTTTAGGAAATAAAAGTTGTCTGATTCTTAAATAGGCTTAACAATTCCGCTAATTACGATTCCGACGAAACTAAAAACCGATCCACATGGCTTATCGACAGTTCCGGTGGCGGCGCTGGCATTGTTGTCGGAGATTACACAGTCGACACGAACACCGACGTTTTCAACTTGAGGAATTTGATTATTAAATCCTTTAGAAACGATGGAGCAACGGTCTAGGGTTTTGAGGTCGGCGATTTGGTTAAAGATTAATAAGAGGAGAGAGTCCGGTAGCAGTTCGAAGTGGTCGACTGGTGGTGACGTGTACGGTGGCTCATGGTGGATTTTGGAGGTGAGGTTCTAATAGGACTCATAGGGGGAGGTGGCCATGGCTAAATTGGATCTATGGTTTCGGGTTTCAAAGTTTTAAATCTTAACCCGAAACCCAACCCGAATCTCTAATGAGTTTTTCGGGTTTGGGTAATTCGGGTTCGGGTTTTTTCGGGTTGGATTAATCGGGTTTCAAATATCCTAAAAAACAAAACAAAAAACAAAAAAATAATAAAAAAACTTCAATACTAAAATTAAAACAACATATTCTTCTTTGCTCATAAAGCAAATAATCAAATAATAAACCTACACAACTTGATAAAACATTTCAAAAAAAGAATAAAACTAAGTAACTAATTCAAACAATAATCTTCTTCAATCATACATGATTTGATTGTTCGATTACGGTTGCTATAAGTATTGTACAAAAAACATAAATTGACAATAAACAATCGATCCATAATAGCTTGAATGACGACAATCGATTAGGGTCAACCTGAAAAACCCAAATAAACTTTTAGTTTTGAAATTAAATATATTTTTAGGTATAACAGGCTTAGTCTTAGCTACTAAAGTTATCAAAATATGAACCTAAACGATTGTTGTCATTCCAGCTATTATGGATCGATTGTTTATTGTTAATTTATGTTTTCTGTTTATTACTTATATCAACCGTAATCGAACAATCAAATCACGTCTGATTGAAGAAGATTATCGTTCGAATTAGTTACTTAGTTCTATTCTTCTTTTGAATTGTTTTATCAAGTTGTGTTGGTTTATTCTTTACGAGCAAAGAAAAATATGTTGTTTTAATTTTAGCATTAAAGTTTTTTAATTTTTTTTGTTTTGTTTTCTAGGTTACTTGAAACCCAATCAACCCAACCCGAAAAAACATGAACCCGAATTACCCAAACCCGAAAAACCCATTAGAGATCTGGGTTGGGTTTCGAGTTAAGATTTAAAACTTTGAAACCCGATGAACCTAATCCAAAAAACCCAAAACTTGAAAAACGAACCTAAAGAACACCCTAATATGTAGTTAAAGCTTGTTTATTATTCAATTTTAATTAAGAGAAAATTATGATTTGCCTCTCTGTGTGATATCGGCATGCGCACAATTAACCACTGCATTTAAAATTCGCATGTTGTACCACTATGTTTTAGTGGTGGGCTCTGTATGAGCCATTCCGTCAGTTGACCATCCACTTGACCCGTGTAATGACTATTATGCCTTTTTTCAGTTGCGCAATTCGAACACAAGTGTTTTAAATAATTTACAATTGTACCCATGATGCTTAATTTCCTCCAAAATTTAAATTACACGTTTATTTTTAATAGTTTTTACCCGAACCGACACGAAAACATCGAAACGAACCTATAAATATATATATATATATATATATATATATATATATATATATCACCCGAACCGACACAAACACATCGAAACGAACCTATAAAATCATTTATATATATATATACATGCATATATATATATATGTGTATATATATATCACCCTAACCGACACGAACACATCGAAACAAACCTATAAAATCATTTATATATATATATATATATATATATATATATATATATATATATCACCCTAACCGACACGAACACATCGAAACAAACCAATAAAAATAATTTTTTTATAGTTTTCACCCGAACCGACACGAACACATTGAAACGAAACTAAAAAAAATCATTTTTATATAGTTTTAACCCGAACCGACACGAACACATCGAAACGAAACTAAAAACATCATTATTTTATAGTTTATATTCGAACCGACACGACACATCGAAATGAAACTAAAAAATTCATTTTTTTATAGTTTATACCCGAACCGAACACGAACACATCGAAACGAACCTATATAATTCACTTTTTTATAGTTTTCACCCGAACCGAACACGAACACATCGAAACGAACCTATATAATTCATTTTTTATAGTTTTCACCCGAACCAAACACGAATACATCAAAACGAACCTATATAATTCATTTTTATAGTTTTCACCAGAACCGAACATGAACACATCAAAACGAACCTATATAGTTCATTTTTTTGTATAAATCATTTTTTTATATAGTTTTATTATAGTTTTCACCCGAACCGAACACGAACACATCGAAACAAACCTATATAATTCATTTTATTATAGTTTTCACCCGAACCGGACACGAACACATCAAAATGAACCTATATAATTCCTTTTTATATATATATCACCCGAACCGAACCGAACATGAACACGTCGAAACGAACCTATATAATTCATTTTTTTATATATATATATCACCCGAACCGAACACGAACACGTCGAAATGAACCTATATAATTCATTTTTTATATATATAACACGAACACGAACACAATATATATATCACCTAACCAAAATACAACATTCAACAAAACACTTGAATTATTAATGTTGTCGGGATAATACATAACAATAATCGTAAACTAACTAGTTGACCCACCTCCACCTCCTCCGCTAGTCAATCCGGAGTTAACTCGCTTCAAGCCGGACACGAACGGATATGTGTCTTCAAATCCGCACCCGAAGAGTAAGTACAAATTGAACTCCAAATAGAATTCCGTGATCTCCATATTGAATTCCATGAGCTATAGGGAGCGACGGAGACAACGATGGGGATGTGAGACGAAAGCTACGGGGACGGGTACAGGGAGGTGCGACGGGAGGTGAGATAGGAGACAGGGGTGAGTGGCGACGGGGGATGGCGACGGTAAAGTTGAAGTGGGGAAGAAGAGTGGGTTTGTTAATTATATATAGAAAAAATAGCAAAACTAGTCCTATATGTATGAACGTTTTTTTTTTCAATAAGCGTCCTTTGACAAAAGAGATAGAAGAAAACATACTTCATGTTTCAAATCTCTTTCACGTTACGTCATTTGACACTAACCCCGTTAATTTTTCTCGTTAAATCTTATCATTTGTAAGGCACATAAGGTTAGGTTGGTCTTTAACCCACTTATTTTCATAAACATTTTAAAAATTAAAAACACCTTTAGTCAAGAAAGGAGCATCCAACCATATCTACAGTGAGGTTCACAACCATCAACAACTTCATTTTCAACCTGCATGGGAGAATGACGAGTGACGTCACCTGATCGTTCATTGTCGTCGTCTCCATCGTCGGTGTTACTAACAGATAACACCGATGATTTGGAATTTGATCGTTTAGGAAATAAAAGTTGTCTGATTCTTAAATAGGCTTAACAATTCCGCTAATTACGATTCCGACGAAACTAAAAACCGATCCACATGGCTTATCACAGTTCCGGTGGCGGCGCTGGCATTGTTGTCGGAGATTACACAGTCGACACGAACACCGACGTTTTCAACTTGAGGAATTTGATTATTAAATCCTTTAGAAACGATGGAGCAACGGTCTAGGGTTTTGAGGTCGGCGATTTGGTTAAAGATTAATAAGAGGAGAGAGTCCGGTAGCAGTTCGAAGTGGTCGACTGGTGGTGACGTGTACGGTGGCTCATGGTGGATTTTGGAGGTGAGGTTCTAATAGGACTCATAGGGGGAGGTGGCCATGGCTAAATTGGATCTATGGTTTGTAGAATTGAGATCTTGCAAATCGAAGAATTGTAGAGAGAGTTATATGTTTTTATTTTTTTAGTTTTGATTATTAAATTAATTGAAAAATTAAAAAACTACCCTCACTTGCCTTACAAATGACAATATTTAACGAGAAAAATTAGTGGGGTTTGTGTCAAAGGACGTAACGTGAAAGAGATTTGAAACATGAAGTATGTATTCTCCTATTTCTTTTGCCAAAAGACGATCACTGAAAAACGTTTAAACATAAAGGACTACTTTTGTCATTTTGTCTTATATATATAAGATGGGTAGTTGATGAGAGGAAGAAAAAGGAAGTTGGGTGGAAGTTGTGGAAAAGAAGAAGAAGAAGAAGAAGAAGAAGAAGAAAGGAGAAGACCCGGTGGTGATCGGACGACCATTTTTCTCAACCGACCATTTTTCTCAAGCTATTGAAGAAGATAAAAAGCAGAGTGGTACAAATCAATCACCCAATTATATTATGTACAAAGTCTAAAATACCCTCAAAACTAACGGCCGTTAACAGTGAAAACCGACGGGTGGCTCATACTGAGCTCGCCAATAAAAAAAAAGTGGTACACATGTGCGTTTAAAATGCAGTGCTTAATCATGCACCCGCGGAAATTACACAGGAAGGCAAATCATAATTTTCTCTTTAATTAAATCAGTCTATTATTTGTCCAAAGCTCGAAGGCACAACAGAACTAAAGTACTCTTTGCTTAGAATCTGTTATGACCCATAACCTAAACCCGCCTAACCTACCGGTTTGTCTTGCCTAGTATTGGCTAGTAAACACGATTCATATATGTTTATTTGCCTCACTTAAGTGTTTTTTATGTTTATCAAAAATTTGTATGCACCAAGTTAATATTGATAAACACCTTCCAATGTTACAAACATTCGTAATGGAGAGATATTAGAGATATTAGAGACATCAATATTTTTCATTTGGTTTTCTGGCCCAAGAGGCTGTGAATTTTTTTTAGTAGGGTTCAGCTTGTCGTACACGGAACTTCTTCAGCTCCTAGGTCCCAAAGCTTCGTTTTTAGTAGGATTGGCTTTGTCATTCAAAAGGGGGTGGCGACACAACTTGTTGCCCGTTTGACTTCAAACACATTAGTAACTTGCACTTCGCCTTGAGTTGCCACTAAAACAACGACCAAGAAGATGATAGATTTCATTGCCATTGATGCAAAAGAGCTAGTGTGCTTACGATCAACGCTTGATACAATGATTATCGTGAAAGTTGCGTATATATAAGGGAAGTTAAAGCAGATTGTAGCTTTCAAATGTCTGAAAACAAGAACATTATTAATGCTTATCAAAGAAATGAGTTTTGTGAGTCAAACTCTCAAAAGAGATTGACTTTTCGTATAGTTCCATGCAAGTTGTAGTATAAATCAACGCCCGTTATATGTGACATTCCGGGTTTTCATTTCCTTCTTATTTTTAATCATTACCCAAAAATTTAAAACAAATAAATAAAAAAATCATAACTCAAAATTTAATATAAAATAAAAAATATAAAAACACTAAAATGTTTCCACCACCTATCTCGTTCTCATTAAAAAAAACACAATGGTAAGTGAAAAAAGGCATTGTGCCTTTTTGTTTATCATTGTATTTTGTGTTTATTTTTGTTATTAATTATGTATTTTTTCCCTTGATATTGTTTTTTTTTTTTTCTTTATATTATGTTATATTACTTAACATTGTGTTATATTTTATTTGCATTGTGTTATATTTTGCGATTTATTGCGTATTTTTTTAGTTATAATTATGTACTTTGTTCATTTTCGTCATTGTGTCTTTGATCTTGCCATTGTGTCTTTTCGTCATTTTTTTTTAACGGGAATGATGGCGGAAACATTTTAGTTTTTTAATTTTTTTTGTATTTTATTTATATTTTGAGTTATGATTTTATTATTATTTTTTTAAAATTTATTTTTAAGGAGTTTTTTGTGTGGTCACAAATCTTTCTCACGTCTCCCTTTGTATTTTACCTTTACCTAACTCATGGATCAAACGATTTTCATCAATGACTCATAGATATCATGAATTAATGAGAATAAGAGAGATTAAAAGATTATGAAAGAATTTTATGATATGATTGAATATTGTTAAAATAACTAAGCATCATTATTTTTGTTTATTACTTCATCCGTCTCATTATAAGTGTCCACATTTCCTTTTTTATTTGTCTCATTACAAGTGTCCACTTTCAAAATTTATTAGCCAATTTCCTAGTTTACCCTTAAACACACACAACTAACATTAATAAACAATATTAATGAATCCACTTTTTAAGGGCATTATTGTCATTTGATAAGAGAAAAAATTAATCATTCAATCCACCTTAAACTTTGTGTTTTTCATACATGGACACTTATAATGGAACGGAGAGAGTAGTATATAAGATAATGTGTAACTATATTATTATTATATTTAACATAATATTTTATAGATTTTTATTATAATTACATATAACCTTTACAAAGATTCTTTAAACATGTTCAAAGTAGCAAGCATCGAAGAAACCACACCACATATCAATGATGTTCAAACTTCAAAATTGCAAATCTGACAATTCTAAGTCCTCACCACCAAAAACTCAGTTTATAAACCTTAGTTAAAGAACTTTTTTTTATCAAATCCTAAATTTAAATTATGTATAGCCAGGGGAGTTTTCACGAGTTATTAAAAAAATTGGGTCAAAAATGAGAAAAAAACTTGGGCATTAAGTGAAAGTGTTTTTTTTAATTGGGTTTAAACAAATTAATTTTTAGATGGACTTATTGGGTTATGATTTGAATTATGCAAAATAATAATAATAATAATAATAATAATAATAATAAATAAAGATGTTTTTAAACGCACCCTTTCGAAACCATTTTTACTAAACGTACACCCCTAGTACTTACTAATTAAACCAAATATTATTAGCTCTTAACATTATTTACGTACATATTAGCCCTTACAATATTTTTCTATAACATTTTTTTCACTTACTAGTCTCCATTACATATATCAACTTAAAAACAATTACAATATTATTATTAATTTATTTTTATTAGTATTAAGATTGTAAATATTTATAATATCCTTTTCTTTTAATTTTAGTTGTATCAATATATATAAACATGGGTGTGTGCATTGTTTTATAAATAAAATAATGCATCGACACTGATAATAATAAATATTATTATTATAATCAAAGACGATAATTACAAAAAGAGAAATAAACAAAAATAATATAGTTTTTAATTTAATATTTTAAAGTGAGACCATAAATACAAAATAAAATGAAATGAGGAGTAATATGTCAAATACAATTCTTAAAGGAAATAAAAGTTCATGGGAAATAAAAAGAAACATAGTTTTTAATTTAATATTTTAAAAAAAGACCATAAAATGTAATAAAATGTTACAGGAGAGTAATATGTCAACTTAAATTCTTAAAGGAAATTAAAGTTCAGGGGAGGGGTTATGACATGTAGATGAGGGATACGTTTAGCATATCCCAAAAAAAAGAATAATTTTTTTTTACAAAAATGTGTTTCAGTGAATTGAGTTTAAACTTTAAAAATACATATTTATTCATATATATATATATATATATATATATATAGGATCAGGATCATGAGAGAACCTTTTTGAAATTGAGAACTATGAGAACCATTTTGGACCACAAAAAACCCAAAAATAAAAAAAAATCATAAAATAAAAAAGAACACAAAAATCAAAAAAGTAAAAAAACCAAAATTCTTATTTTATCATCCCGGTTTCATAAAAAAAACTCGGTTTAGCTAAATTATATACACATATGTATACTATATACATATATGTACATTTACATGATTTTATTGTACACATGTGTATAATTTAAGATAAATAATAATGTACATATGTGTATATTACGTAACTAAAGATTATATAAAACTATACATATGTATAATACGACGTTTTTTTTTTATTTTTTTTATTTTTTTTAATGAAATCGGAATGAAATATAAGAATTTTGGTTTTTTTTACTTTTTTAAAATTTTTATTATTTTTTGTTTTATGATTTTTTTAAAATATTTTTTTAAAGGTGTTTTTAGTGGTCCAAAATGGTTCTCAAAGTTCTCAATTTGCAAAGAGTTTTCTTAGGATCCTTACCCTAATATATATATATATATATATATATATATATATATATATATATATATATATATAAATTGGGTATGTCGGTGTGATTGGGTCATAACAGTCCCCCCCCCCCCTCCTCAAAACCGACAATGTGTATAACTAGTTGCAATCAACTCGCACATTATGCGGGGACATGGCAGGAGTCGGTCGATATTAGTTAGAATTTATATATTCTAAATAAAAGGAAGTTCGGTTTGTTTGTATAATTTTATGGAAATTGATTGGTTACTTGTGTAAACTTTGAGTAGGGGTTGTTTCTGTAATATTTGGGTTTGTTTGTCTACCCTTAGACCGCACGCTACGGGGCGCCCTTAAGGCTTGTTTTGGGCGTCGTTGGGCGCTAAACACCGCCAAGGGTCGCCGTAGGGGAAGGGTCGCGGATGGGGGCAGCGTTTGAACAATGGGGCCGTTGGGTGGGTGAAGGTGGGCCCCTCTCTCTCAACGGCTATATAACGGCTAGTTTTTTTTAAAAAAATTATTTTTATTTTCTATATAATCAAACCAAATTTTCAATTTTTACTCATACAACTCACAAATTTCATTCTAAAGTCACTCAACTTTCTACAACCATTATCCTTTCTCAAAGTACCAAACCCGATCACAAGCTCGAGCTCAAACCCGAACCCAAACCCGAACACAAGCTCGAGCAAATCCGAACCCAAACCCGAACCTGTGGGATCCATCTCAAAGGTGGTGGGCTAGTATGCTCGCAAACTATAATGACCCTAACAACCATTTCTCTGCCAACCAACATCTACCCGTAATGCCTCCAACCATCCAACTGTTTACCAACGATATGCTCCATCGAATGCCAATGCTGTTTATGCCTCCGTAAGTAACCGAAACCCAAACACACCAAACCCAAATACCTGAACCCAAGTAGGTGAACTGCAAGTTCCTCGCAAACGAAGACATAATAAGAAGCTTGATGATGGTCAAACAACTACCGAAAGGGTTAAAAGAAATAAGTGGGAAGCGGATGAGGAATCGGCGTTGGCGAAAGTGTGGATCGACTCATCCGAAGAATCGGTTCAAGGTAAATTATAAAATTATTTATATACTAGTTTGAGGCTCGTGTATTACACGGGTAATTGTTGAAAATTTTAAACTTTAACCATTAAGTGAAATACATTCAAAAAATTGATTATATATTGTTAATACAATTACAATTAAATTAAAATTACATAAATTACATAATTAAGATTACACAAATATGTTACAAATAGGTAAAAACTTTCTTTTACACTACATTTGTGATGGTATTAGCAGGTATACATTGTTTATCAAAAATCAAAATCTTTAGTCCATGTCTGCTTGTAACTATTAATAAAGTAACATATAGACCTGCTTATAACTCTTGATATAGCCATATATAGTTGTCCGTCTGACAAAAAAGGTTTTCCAAGTACATACCAACTCTAGATAAATGATAATATATATCTATGATACTAATAAAAAAATATTCATACACATAAAATATCATGTTATTTGAGAATATCTGCTCCTGTTTATAAAAAAAAAACATGATTATCTCAAAAACCATATACCTGAACTTTGATGATATAATCATCCTTAGAATCTTTACGATTTGAAATTGATTGATCATGATAAATTTGTTGTTATTAATATTCTGTGTATGACAAATGTTTTAATTTACTTTATATTTTACAATTAAAAATTGTATAATCAAGCAAAATAAAAACCGAAAATTTAAATATAACAAAATGATTTGTTTGTTTCGTATGAATGTAATTGCCAGGAAAATAAAAAATACATACTAACATTAAAACCATGTTCAAATAATAGTGATTATTCTGAGTTAGAAGAATATTATAAGATTTAAAGTTGCATAAAGTGAATGTAGCGATTCTTATATATAATCGTTGAAAGTAGGACTGTCACTTTTACCCGTAACATGAAACACGAACCCAAACTAACCCGACCCGAAAAACTTGAACCAAGAAAATACTAATCAGAACCTGAACCGAAGTAATTCGGGTTGGTTCTTGGATCCGAATTCTAGGTTTCGGGTCAACCTGAAAACTTTTAGTTTTAAAAGCATATGTATTTTTAGGTATTAAAGGCTAAGCCTTAGTCGTTGACGTTATCAAAATTTAGTCCAAGTTGATTGCTCTCATTCCACATATTATGAATCGAATGTTTATTGTTTATTATTTTGAATATAAACCATAATAAACACTAATGACTAATCGTCTCTTGTCAATCCATATAGAGAATACTTATTATATGTAGTAACGAATTTAGTTGGAATAAACTTATAATTTTAATGTCATATATTGAAATGACTTAAAAGATAAGGACCATATATGAAAATTGGTTAAAAAAACGTGAGGAGGGCTATGGTATTGACAAGTGGCAAAAGTGGTAGGCTTTTATTAGAAGAGATAGATAGATAGATAGATAGATAGATAGATATTTCATGTTTTTTTTTTGTTAACTAATACTAAGCTTTTATATGTATCGAATGTGACGGTAAATACAGCCCTGATTTTTGGGATGAAATACGTACTAAGTTCTTTGCTATAATGGGTCGAGGTCGCTATCGTGGGGATGATTCCGTCTCCAACAAATGGAAGACAATGCGCACAAAGATGAACAATTTCTAAGAAATTCACAACCGCGTTACAAACAATAGAGGAAGCGGCACATGCGATGTCAACATCATTGAGACATGCTTAAAACAATTCAGGGCCATTTATAATGCACATTTCACAACACCCGTCTCGATCATTTATCACGAGCAAATCCATTTATATTAGATCCGGTTTTGAAAGACCTACAAGAAAACTTTGAAGTTTGTGATCTCTAATATTTGCTTCGCACAACGCCTTTCCGTATTAATTACTATGTCCAAACTCGTAGTCCCCTAATTGGAACTAGAGGTAGAATGGGGCCTCGTCATATTATGTGTGTGTGTTTTTTTCTTTTTGTAGCATGATATAATGATATAAGCAAAAACATAACAATGGCATTGTGAAGAAACACTAAGTGACCCCGAGTAGATTATGGATAATCTGGGGGTTAAGTAATGTTTCCCACGAGGGTTAGGTCCGGCAAAGAATGATGTTCTTCAGATGACCTGCAAAACAGACACCGTGAGCTCGTCACTGAGAAGGGGGGGGGGTTCCTCCTTGTGACCACCTCCGGCGTGAGAATCAGACTAGATTGCTCTGAATATAAGTGTATATTGAGAGAAATAGCTAGTGAAGGTAAAATACAAGATGATCCTACCGTTCCAAGGTGTTGGAGTATTTATACCCGAAGGTAGGTTTCCAAGCAGGTACAGCCAGCTGTATAATATTCATGTTCTACCAACTATGGGCTACGCACGTGCCATGCTGGTTGGTGGGTAGGCAGCGGCTGATAGTGACAAGGCCGGCTGTGTACTGTTCCCTTTCCACCAACTGCAGGCTATGTGCGTGCCACGACAAGGGTTGGTGAGTAGGCAGCGGCTAATAGTGACAAACAATACTAGAGCATGCTCCTCGTACTGTTGTCGGTGAGCTGTCACCCTGTGATTGGTTCATGGGCTGCTTTGGTCAGATCTTGTCTATTTTGTCCATACCTTGGCAGGTATAGTACAAAAGATCTTCCAGAAGCATACGGACTGGCTCATTTGGGCGGGAGTATTCCCGCCTTGCTCATTCCTTCAGGTGACACTGAATTATTGAGAGTTAGTGCCTTGTGCGTGTAGCCTTGCTATTAGTGCGGGTAGCCTTCCCTGATGGCTTGTATCCGCAGCTGCGGGGACAGGCGGGGTACTTCACCATTGGGAGGCTTTCCCTGCGGGAACAGCTGGCGTACTGCGCGTAAGGTCTTCATCTCTGAGCATGGTGGGTCCTGCGGAACCAGTTGGTCCTTGCGCAGACGTCCCTCATCAAGGTGAGTCTTGCGGGTCCAACTGGGCTGTGCTGGGACCTACCTTTTCATTTATTTACATAAATGCATAATTAAATCAAGTAAAAACCTTTAGAATGATTCATTAAGAAATTAATTTAAGAATTTACAATTACTTGCACAAGCATAAGATTCAAGTTAATATCTTAATATATTTTTATACCTCTAAAATAATAGAAAATTTTCAAAAACATATTATGTTTCATGCATAATTGACGTTCGTTGCTAAAATCCGTGAATTTTTTTATTCAAAATTTAATTTTAATCATAAAAAAATCAATCAGGTTGACCATTTAGTGACGACGTTGCTAAAAATATCAATTCGTTGGATAGAACCTTGACCGGCGACATTTTGCCACTTTAGCGTCAAGATTGTGATGACAGGCCGTCGCTAAAGGCTATGCAGGAAACATTAGCCCACATGTTTACAAACCAATGTGAAGAGGTAGGTCCCAGCACAGCCCAGTTGGACCCGCAAGACTCACCTTGAAGAGGGACGTCTGCGCAAGGACCAACTGGTTCCGCAGGACCCACCATGCTCAGAGATGAAGACCTTACGCGCAGTACGCCAGCTGTTCCCGCAGGGAAAGCCTCCCAATGGTGAAGTACCCCGCCTGTCCCCGCAGCTGCGGATACAAGCCATCAGGGAAGGCTACCCGCACTAATAGCAAGGCTACACGCACAAGGCACTAACTCTCAATAATTCAGTGTCACCTGAAGGAATGAGCAAGGCGGGAATACTCCCGCCCAAATGAGCCAGTCCGTATGCTTCTGGAAGATCTTTTGTACTATACCTGCCAAGGTATGGACAAAATACACAAGATCTGACCAAAGCAGCCCATGAACCAATCACAGGGTGACAGCTCACCGACAACAGTACGATGAGCATGCTCTAGTACTGTTTGTCACTATTAGCCGCTGCCTACTCACCAACCCTTGTCGTGGCACGCACATAGCCTGCAGTTGGTGGAAAGGGAACAGTACACAGCCGGCCTTGTCACTATCAGCCGCTGCCTACCCACCAACCAGCATGGCACGTGCGTAGCCCATAGTTGGTAGAACAGGAATATTATACAGCTGGCTGTACCTGCTTGGAAACCTACCTTCGGCTATAAATACTCCAACACCTTGGAACGGTAGGATCATCTTGTATTTTACCTTCACTAGCTATTTCTCTCAATATACACTTATATTCAGAGCAATCTAATCTGATTCTCACGCCGGAGGGTGGTCACAAGGAGGAACCCCCCCCCCCTTCTCAGTGACGAGCTCACGGTGTCTGTTTTGCAGGTCATCTGAAGAACATCCTTCTTTGCCGGACCTAACCCTCGTGGGAAACATTACTTAACCCCCAGATTATCCATAATCTACTCGGGGTCACTTAGTGTTTCTTCAATAAAGATTTTGTCACCTTCGTGGGTAACGAGCTAAACCTTTGCCGCCAAATCTTGGATGCATCCACGCCGCAATATGAGGATTTCCCGCTAGTTATATTAAATATAAGTTGTCTTTTAAGCACACGTGCATGACATAAATAGACTTAAAATTTAATTATGCGAATCAAGCAAGAACACATAAATATTTATTTGGGAGAGAATTCCATAAATGGTCATATGATTTGAGTCAAATTTTATGCATAGTCCTTAATGTCTAAAACTTGCATGTAACGCCTCTAATTATCAACTTTGGTTTCATTATTGGTCCAAAAAGATGACCCAGTTAACTTTTGATGTAGATGTTGCACAAGAGAGGTAGTTTGGTGAATTTAATTCTTTCATTTTTCTCTCTTTCCTCTTATATAACAAAAGTTAGTTCACAAATTTAAATCAGGGTCCTAATCCGAACTAAATTCTAAATTGTTGCATGTCAAATAGAATAACTCAACCAAAAGAATAGACCAATTGGTGAGGTAACCAATTTGACTGTTAAACCCCAAATGAATTGTCCATACAAACAATGTGGGACTAGTCTTATACTTTGCAATGGTTTCGGTCCCTAACATAAATTAGGTTTTTTAGAATAACTTCATAATAAAAAAACACGATTATTTGAAAATTAAAATGATAATATATATTTTTTTTTATTTATCGACGTGCCATTCGATTATAACAGTTGGTTAATGAACATAAGACTTCAAATCTTATGATGTTTTCGAGTTCATTTATGAAAAGAAAAGCAAGAAAAAAAAAGTATTCTTTTTTTATCTTCTCTTTTGACATCATCTATTTCTCTTCAATTTTCGTTCCTTTCAAATCTTTACAATTTAAAAGATACAAATCCTCTTATTTTACTCATCATTTTATCTCCCATCCTCTTCTTTTATTTCTTTTAATGAAACTCGAAAACACCTTTTTTTTATTTTTTCCTTATTTTTCCTTCCTTAAATAAAACTCGGAAACACAACATATTTTTTTCATCTCTCATTTTCCTTCATTAAATGAAACTCGGGTAGGTTTCTAGTAATCGAACTATTTTGGATCTAAAGATATTGTGTTAATTACTTAGGTGGAACAATAATAGCTAAAATACGAACCTCAGGATTTATAAAATTTCAAAAGAAAATAAAAGAATTGTATTTTGATTTAAAAGAAGTAAATAAATCACTTTCCTTTCGGTATAGCAACAAACCAGGGATTAGAAATCTGTTCCTTTTTTCCTTATTTTTGAAATTTGAAGGAACCTTCATATCTTAATTATTTTAGTTTCATATATACATTTGTTCGATCCACATATTCATCAAATATGTTTTCTTTGAAGATGGCCAACAAGAGAGTTGAAGGAACAGCAATTGGAATTGATCTTGGTACAACATATTCTTGTGTGGCTGCATGGTTTGATAAGCACAACCGTGTCGAGATCATTCCTAATAAACAAGGTAACAGAATCACTCCTTCATGTGTTTCTTGGGATGGCATGCAACTTCTTGTTGGTGAGGCTGCAAAAAATCAAATCACCAAAAACCCTAACAACACTGCTTTTGGTAAGTTCCTTCTATAATGTATTTTCAACCTTATTTACCAGGGGAGGCTCGGTGGGTGTGTGAGTCGCACCACTGGCCGGGGCACATAAGTTTCAAGGGCACAAACTTTTTATACATATTACATATATATGTTTTTTAGTGTTAAAAATAAGGTTATTTGCAATGGTTTATGAGATAATTACATGCTCAGAATGGTTTCTACTTATAATACATCGGTCGATAAAAGTTTACATTAGCGAATACCAGTAATTTTTTTTTATTTAGGCTCGGCTGAGGTATTTAAATTCTCGGAGACGGCCCTGTTATTTACATTCTTATGTTTGTATTACATTTACAAGTTTTGTGTTTTTTCTTATTCAAATAATGTGCAGATGTTAAACGTTTAATGGGAACCAGATTCAATGATGGTGTAGTGAAGAAAGACATTGAAACTAGACCTTTTAAGGTAATCGAAGGGCCAGCGGAGAAGCCAATCATTGTATTTGAACACGAGTCCGAAGAAAAGAAGTTTTCGCCAGAAGAGATATCGTCAATGATTCTAAGAAACTTGAAAGAGGCTGCCGAAGCGTTCCTTGGAACAACTGTTACGGACGCGGTCATAACAGTTCCTGCGTATTTTAGTGACAAGCAACGCCAGGCGACCATGGATGCCGGTGTGTTGGCAGGCCTTAATGTTTTGCGCTTGATTAATGAGCCAACATCAGCAGCAATCGCCTACTGTCTAGATAAGAGTGCTGATATTGATATTGATATTGATATTGATAGTCCTAATGAGAAGAATGTGTTGGTATTTGATTTGGGTGGAGGAACATTCGACGTGTCGCTTCTTGAGATCACTAAATCCGGTACCATTACTGTTAAAGCGGTGGGTGGTGATACTCGTTTAGGTGGAGAAAATTTTGACCAGTTAATGGTGAATCATTGTGTTGAGGTATTTAAAAAGAAAGAAAAGATTGACGCGAGTGAGAATGCAACGGCAAAAATGAGGTTGAAAATTGCTTGTGAGAAAGCAAAGAGGGATTTGTCGTCGACACCACAAACACCGATTGAAATTGATTGCTTGTGCGAGGGAACTGATTTAACGATGAAATTTAGTAGGGCAAAATTCGAAGAGATAAATGCCGGTTTCTTCAACATGTGCATTAAGCATGTGGAGAATTGTTTGAGAGACGGAAATATGCATAAGCGCGATGTTCATGAAGTGGTGGTTGTTGGTGGGTCGACGAGGATTCCTAAGGTGCAACAAATGCTGACGGAGTTTTTTGATGGGAAGCCACTTTGCAAGAGCATTCATGCAGATGAAGCTGTGGCTTATGGTGCTGCGGTGTTGGCTGCAAACTTAAGCGGACATGGGAACAAAATTGTGCGGGATTTAGTACTATTAGATGTGACCCCTCTTTCTCTTGGCATCAGTGTTAAATTAGAACACGAAATGAGTGTTGTGATACCGAGGAACACGCCCATACCTACCATCAAGGAGCAGGTTTATACCACTCTCTTTGACAACCAAGTATCGGTGAACATTATTGTATATCAGGGTGAGGGAAAATATGTCAAAGAAAATATATTTCTTGCCAAGTTTATTCTTCATGGCGTCCCAGCAGCTCCGAAAGGCGTAGAAAAGGTTAAGGTTCGGTTTAACATGGATAGTAATGGTATTCTTAATGTTTCGGCTGAGGTGATATCCACTGGTAATAAACGAAGTATCACGATAGCTAGGTGAAGAGGTATGTACCCGCCTCAACACCAAGCAAGGCGGGTCAACCCACAAGATAAACACATTATGAAGGCACAAAGCCAAAACCTATGCGCATGGCGCATACAAAACATGCTCAGGCATCATATGCCCAGGCACACATATGCTCGCGCATCACATATGCGCGCGGCGCATATCACATGCTCGTGCATATCACATCTGCCCAGGCACACATATGCTCGCGCATCACATATGCGCGCGGCGCACCAGCGCGCGGCGCATATCACATGCTCGTGCATATCACATCTGCGCATGAAATATCTGCGCGTGAGAATAAAGAGAAGACCTCGCGCATCCTCAGGATGGGCGCATATCACACATGCACATAATCGACCTCGTCCTTATCCAAATCAGGATTAGGGCAACCTTGATTGTGCACGTCAGACAACCTTCCAGAAGGCATCTTTTTAAGGAATAAGAATATGCTGATGTTGACAGCTGCCAAATGAAAGGTCGACAACTCAGCATGACACATGTGCTACCACGTGATTACAACCAACGAGAAAGCGCCAGGTGTCCCAGAGGACACGTGGCGCAGTGCGATTGGAGGAGGCCAACGAGGTTGAGCCTAATCAGTGGAAACCCTAGCACTATAAATACAGCATCAACTCCACTTTGATGGACACATTCATACTCAATCATTGACAGTTACAGACACATTGATTCACATTGAAGCATATTCAATCACACAATCATACAGAGTAACATACAGTATTCAGCTATTAAGCAATACTCTCCCAATTCCCTCACTCTCACATTATTATCTTCTCCTACACATACTTATTCTCACGCCGGAGGGTTACCCCAAAGAGGACCCCTCTGTCCCTTTCTGAGGGGTAAGTAACGGCGCTGTTCATTTTGTAGGTGGAAGAACACTGATCCAGAAGAACCATCGGTGAAATAGTATAATCACACCCGAGGAAAGTTGATCTGCTACCAGTGAGTAGATCCACGTTTCTTCATTGGCGCCATCCGCTGTTACATCGGCAATCAGATCTAATCAGATCTACAAAAAAATCAATCACCATGGTTTCTGGTATTCGTAACGTTGATCAAGCTCTGGAGGATATTGAACGTGAGGGTGTTAACGACGGACAGCAGGTTCTGAGGGTTCCGCGTGATTCTACGCGTACCACCAGCAACCGTCCCTTCGTCACAACCCCTCACGGCCAGACTGAAACTCCTCCAGACGATCTCGCGTTACAAAATATGGCCGGCGCGAAACTGAAAGGACCAATGGGTCCAGAAGAAGAAGCAAATGATCCGAATGAATGGCTCATAAACGAGCAGCGGCGTCTACTGGAAAAGTACAATGAAATGGTCAAACAGAAAAAGCTAGCCGACCAAACACAAAGGCAAGCGTTTGATAAGCAGACTACAAAAAGGCCGCGCGCGCCGGAAGAAGGACATTCTGTTCACACTGCACACACTGAGTTCAGTGATGAAGAAGTGCATAGCATGAGGAAGACACGGGATACTCATGCAGGAGGCTCACAGCTCCGCGCGCCTGTGAACATGGCGCCTGGAGCCAGAGCAGATCTGGATCTGCACATGCCGTACAGCCCACCGGTCAGAGGGCAAGTGGACGTAACCACACCCTACAGACCAGCCATCCTGGTAAAACACTCAAAGTTTACTGCGCGCATCGCGCAGGCTCCCATCCAGCACAAGACCAAGATGCCAAGTGGTCTGGGCAAATATGATGGCACAACAGATCCAGATGACTTTTTGCAAGGTTTCTATAACACGGGAAACCTAGAGAGCTGGACGATGCCAACATGGTGTCATATGTTTGCTCGCTGCCTCACAGGCGCAGCGCGGGTATGGTTCGAGAGCTTGCCGACTGGGCAAATTGATGGGTTCGAGGAACTATTAGAAAAGTTCCAAGCCCACTTCGTACAGCAGCGCAGGCACACGCGCGATCCTGATGACATCATGCACTGCGTACGCAGGAATGATGAAACGATTGAAGATTACATCACTCGTTTCAATCAAGAGTCCCTGGCAATCGGGGGTATAACTGAGCAGCTCCTGCGCGTGGCCTTTATACAAGGCGCGCGCAGTGATCAACTCCGCCGAGCTCTCGTAAGCAAAGATGGTATGCCCACCACTTGGGCAAAACTAATGGAAGCCTCGCGAGTTTTCGCGAGAAATGAAAAACAGATTGCCCAAGATAGGGCAAGAGAAAGAGCGCATCAGGCTGAATCACCGCGCAGCAAAGAGAAGAGGGCCAAACAGAACTCTGTATGGTCCAGGTTGCAGCCAACAAGTTTTTCTTCAGCAGAAAAGCAAGCGCAACCAAGCTCACCCCAGCCCCAAAAAGATGTTCGTAATCGCGGGGATGGTGACAAGAGGGAGGGCGGCAGAGATCCTAGCAGACCTCTGCCAAGAATATGGACTCCACTCACTAAAACACCTTCACAGGTGTTAAGTACTGAGAATGTTCAATTCAAGCCCCCCAAGCAACTACACTACAAGGGACCGCAAAACAGTGGCAAATATTGTGAATTTCACAGGTCCCCGGGCCACAACACCGACGCATGCCATCATTTAAAGGATGCGATCGAGAAGGATGTAAAATCAGTCAGGCTGGCTCACTTGGTGAAAAACCAAAGAATAGAAGATGAGCAACCGGAAGGAGCCTCTGCCAGCAAGAAATACAAAAGAATCTGTGTGGCTGAGGGGGGACGACAAGGGCAGACGTCAAAAAAGAGAAGCGCGCAAATCCACGGAGATTGGCGCGAGCAGCAAGTCATCTTCCCAAGAATCAGGGGAGGCCCTTCAATAAGCAGTCCTCTCGTCATCACCACACACATTGCTCATTACGAAGTGTCAAAGGTCCTGGTGGACACCGGAAGCGAATCTGACATTATGTATGAGCAATGTTTCAGAAAGTTAGACCCGGCAGACCAAGCGCGGCTCGAAATTGTGAACGCACCAATCTGTGGTGTCTCAAATGAAATCATCCATCCCCTAGGCCAGATTCAGTTTGAACTAACTATGGGGGATGATGAGCACAAGCGAGCCGAAGTTGTCAACTTCTTGGTCTTGCCCACCACGTCATGCCACAATATGATCCTGGGTAGGGGAACGATTGCCCAATTTAATGCTGTACCGTCGCCAGCGCACGGCGCATTGGGGTTCCCTACACCAACAGGCGTAACATTTGTTTACCGCGATCATTTGTGCGCAGTGACAAGTACGCCGCGGGAAGGGAGAATGAAACTTCCAATGGCGGACAATGCCCCAGAGAAGTGGATTTTAAACCCAAAATTCCCAGAGCAAACGGTCACAATTGGCGCTACCATTTCAGACGAAACGAGACTGAGAATGAAAAAATTGCTCACAAAATACACGTCGGTTTTCGCGTGGCAACACTCCGATATGACGGGGGTCCCGCGAGACTTGGCGCAACATTCTCTTAACACGTTCAAGTCGGTGGAGCCAATTGCTCAGAAAAAGAGAATCATGGGGGATGAAAAGGCGAAGGCCATGAATGAGCAAGTGGAGGACCTGTTGCGCGCAAACATCATCCGCCCGATCCGATACCAGACGTGGGTAGCCAATCCTGTGATGGTAAAGAAAAGCAACGGGTCATGGAGGATGTGTATTGACTTCAAGGACCTCAACAAAGCATGTCCGAAAGACTGTTACCCCCTCCCAAACATCGACGCAAAGGTGGACTCCGTGGCGCCATTCAAGCTCAAATGTTTCCTGGATGCCTACAAAGGCTATCACCAGATTCAAATGGCACCACAGGACGAAGACAAGACTGCCTTCAGAACCGACAAGGGTGTTTTTTGTTACACAAAAATGCCCTTTGGTTTAAAGAATGCGGGCGCAACCTATCAGAGACTTATGGATTCGGTTTTCAGTGAACAAATCGGAAGAAATCTAGAAGTCTACGTTGATGATTTGGTGATCAAGAGCAGGGAGGAGAGACAAATGCTCAAAGACATCGAGGAAACTCTTCAGCGCCTAACGGAAGTTAACATGAAGCTCAACCCGAGCAAATGTACTTTCGGCGCGGAAGAGGGGAAATTTCTTGGTGTAATGGTCACTAAGGATGGTTTCAAGGTGAACCCTGAAAAGGTGGAAGCCATCCTTGACATGCCTTCACCATCCACCATGAAAGAGGTTCAGAAGCTGAATGGTAGATTGGTGTCAATCAACAGGTTCCTAGCGAACCACGCCAGCAAATCTACTCCATTCGTTAACACTTTGAGGAATTGCTTGAAGAAGAGCCAATTCAAGTGGACGCCTGAGGCTGAGCAAGCTTTCAGTGAGATAAAAGAATGTCTCATAAAGCTGCCCGCGCTCACAGCTCCACTCCCTGGCGAAACCCTTACATTGTACTTGTCAGCTGGAGACCGCGCCATCGGCGCAGTATTATTGGTGGATCGCAAGGGGATCCAAACGCCAATATACTATGTGAGTCGGGTGCTGACAGACCCTGAGACGCGCTATTCCATCATGGAAAAGTTAGTTTTGTCACTAACACACGCGTCGCGCAAGCTTCACAGATACTTCAATGGTCATCCGATTGAAGTTCTGACAGGTTACAACATCCAGCAAGTCTTGCGACGCCCCGCGCTCTCCGGAAGGCTGACAAAGTGGGCGCTGGAATTGGGTGAACACACGATCACTTATAAGCCCCGTCCAGCAATAAAGGGTCAAGTTTTGGCGGATTTCATCACGGAAATCCCAGAGGGAAAGATTGAAGAAGCTCAGCGCGAGGTAGACCCTCCGCGAGCAATTGATGAAGAAGATGTTTGGAGGCTATTCACTGATGGAGCCTCCAACAGCGAAGGGTCCGGCGCAGGCCTCAAACTGGTGGACCCTGATAATCATGAATATACTTATGCTATTAGGTTGGACTTCAAGAGTACCAACAATGAGGCTGAGTATGAAGCCCTGCTGGCTGGTCTGCGCATTGCGCGCAAGTTTGGAGTTAAAAGGCTAGAGGCACATGTTGATTCTTACTTGGTAGCTGCACAGGTCAATGGCCTTTATGATGCCAAGGAGAACACCGTGCCTCTATATCTAGAGCAGGCAAAAAAGCTCGTTGAGCAGTTTGACTTCTTCAAAATCATACACATCTCGCGCAGCGAAAACAAGTCCGCTGACGCGTTGAGTAAGATGGCATCAACTAATTTTGATCACTTTGGCAAAGATGTCAGGGTGGAAGTGAAGAGCAACCCGTCAGTGCAAACGCAATCGGTCCTTGTAATTCATACAACCCCTTCATCCTGGATAACTCCAATAATGGAATTCCTGAAGGAGGGGACGTTACCGGACGATCGCGCACAGGTGAGAAAGATAAGACACAAGGCGCAGAACTATGAACTACTTGATGGTACATTATATCGACGCTCTTATCTTGGACCGCTCATGAAATGCCTGGATGCTGAAGAAGCAAGCTATGTGATTAGGGAGATTCACGAAGGAATCTGCGGCATACACGCTGGCCCGCGCATGGTGGTTGCCAAGGCAATGAGCTCGGGCTACTATTGGCCAGGCATGTACTTGGATGCGCTAAAAGAAATACAAAATTGCAAGGCATGTCAGAGCTACGCGCCAAACACCATGCGGCCAAAGAACAACTTGATTCCGGTGACCTCTGCATGGCCTTTCCACAAATGGGCCATTGATATTGTGGGGCCCCTGCCGCAAGCGCAAGGGCGAGTGAAATTTTTGGTAGTGGCGATAGACTATTTCACAAAATGGGTTGAGGCCAAGCCACTAGCAAAAATCACAGCTGAGGCGATGAAGCAATTTATCTGGAGCCACATCATTTGCCGTTTTGGCCTTCCTATGGAAATTGTGAGCGACAATGGCAAACAATTCACTGACAGGAAGATATCCAGCTGGCTCAAAGAATTGCACATCAACCAAATCTTCACTTCGGTCTACCACCCTCAGGGGAATGGCCAAGTGGAGCGCGCGAATCAAAGTTTGTTAAATGGGCTGAAGAAAATGTTGGAGGGAGAATCCCATTCTTGGGTCGAAGAGTTACCTAATGTCCTGTGGGCGCACAGGACATTAAGCAAAACTAGCAATGGCGAATCCCCGTTCAGCCTAACCTATGGGACAGAGGCTGTGATCCCAGCAGAAATTGGATGCCCATCCCATAGGGTACTCATGATGAGCAAGACTGATAACGAGCGCGAAAGAAGATTGGACCTTAACTTGCTTGAAGGGCGCAGAGAAGCGGCTATCATCAATGAAGCCAGATACAAGAAAAAGCTGGAAAAATATTATAATCAGCGCGTTAAAGAGTGCCACTTCAAGAAAAATGATTTTGTCCTTCGAAACAATGAAGCTAGCCGCGCAATACCCCCAGGAAAAATGTCCCCCAATTGGGAGGGACCTTATCAAATTTCAGAAGATTTGGGGAAAGGCGCGTACACTTTAAAAGATTTGAAGGGAAAAAAGATACCGCGCGCGTGGAACGCGGCACAACTTAGAAAATGCTTCATGTAAAAGTTCAAATATGTAATCAAGGCTTTTAAGCCATCATGAATGATGATTCGCGCTATCTTTCAATATTTGTTCTATTACCTTTGCATACATGTTTCACACTTCCTTTATTAATTTGGAGCAATATGACAACACTATATTGACTTCAAAACGAAATAAAACGAAGTAAAACATACATGCGCGAGCCTTAGCTCAAACGCGTTAACGAGTCTTAACTCTAAAACGTCAGGGCCTTAGCCCAAACCTACGAGCCTTAGCTCAAACACGTTAATGAGTCTTAACTCTAAAAACGTCAGGGCCTTAGCCCAAAACAAAGAGCCTTAGCTCAAAACACTCACAAACATCCATCTTACATCCCGCGCAGCCTGATCATAAAAATCCTTAAACACAACTAAGGCAAAGTACATGCCATATCATAGTTGTTAAGGTCTCAGGTCGAGGTCGCGCGCGGAATCATAGTGGATATCTGAGTAACACATGCTGACATGTAATGGCTAAAACTCATACTTCCATATTAAAACCGCGCGACCTCGACGCGCAAAAAAGGAATTGAGAAAAGATATCGAGCATGTCAGCATAAACAAGATACTGCGAAACCACTTACAAAATAGGACTATGGTTAAGTGAATAATTTCCTTACAACCTTGTTCTTATTTTAACGTGCAAGCATATCTTATATCTATACAAGCAAACATGAAGAGATGAATGGAAAGGCGCAAGATGTGAAAAAGGGAAAACAAGTTTCATTTCATAGCATTGAAATTTACAAGTATGATGGGTTACAAATTACAAGTATAAAAAATAAAAATAAAATTAGAAAGATGAAGGGCTTCTCAGGTCTCCACGTCGACGTCAGCCACTTCATCACCCTCATCATCTCCCTCAGCATCCGGCGCGGCCCGCTCCTCATCTCCGAACTGACCATAGTCAAGTTCTTCCTCCTCAATGGAGTCTTCTATCACGACGGTGTCAGGAGCAGATTCTTTCGCCGCGCCAGAGCCGCTGGCAGGGGCAACATCCCCCGCGCCACCATCATCGCCACCAGCCCTCTCGCATTCATCGAGCAACTTCTTTAGCGCGCCGAGGTCGGGCTGGTCAGCAAGCGCAGCAATCTGCAAATCAATAGAAAAGTATTGAGTACAAAACACTTGGAAAATTAATCAAGAAAAACTCATTAAGGTCAAGGTACCTGAACAAGGATGGGGATGGGAGTACTCATATACTTCTCCCCCACAGCGGCCATGTCCGCGCAGGCCGCGTCGCTCTTGTAAGGGTACTCGGATGGATTCTTCTTCAACATACCATATTCGTACCCATCCGTAAACCCTTCAGCTCGACCCACCAAGCGAGCGGCAGCATTGCAGTCCATCACAAGGGCCTGAAACTCGGCGGAATATTTCATCGCCAAAGCGCAACGAGTCACGCCCTGTGACACCAGCCATTGGCGATCCTGCGCGAGGCCAGCAACAGACGTCTCGAGGGCAGGAACCTGTGAGTTTAATAACTCAACAGTTTCCTTGGTCTTTTTTAGTTCCTCTTTATCAGACGCTGCCGCCGCCAATATTTTTTCTTTCTCCGCCTGCGCAGCATCAAGTGCTTCCTGGCTGGACGCTGCCGTCGCCAAGGCCTCATCTCTATCGGCCTGCGCGGCCGCCAACTCCTTCTTCAGGCGCGCGACCTCACTCTCCAGTGATGATTTCTCAGTGATACTCTGGACGATAGCTTGGTCACGCGCCTCAGCCTGCTGTTCCAAGACACGCACTCTCCGCGCGTACTTGGCAACTTCGGCCTCCGCCACCTGCTGCTTCTCCCGCGCAGCCTGGAGCTCATGCCCGCGCTTTATAAAGGCGGTGTTGGCCCTTGCTCTATTTTCGCTGAGCTCCGCCTGGAGTTTCTCAGCTCGTGCGCGAGCATCAGAAAGGTTCCAGGCAGCCACCTTAGCCTCTTGCTGGGCTGCCACAAGAGCATCGCGTACTTTAATATAATCGCGATGAAGCTCTTGGGAGGCAGCAAAGAAAGCTGACCCAGCGAAAATGTGATCGTTGAGCAAGTCAGCGCGGGTGCGCTCCTCCTGATACCTCCTTTCAGTAGGAGGCACGGCATGAGCCCAGAAGTCCTCGCATACGCCCATGGATTGGAAGGAACTGTCTTCATTAATATTCCATCTCGGGCGATAAACGTGGTCACCTTCCTACAAAACACAAGAAATGTTCTAAGTCATAAAACATACTTATATGGAGGTACGCGCAGCGGAGCAGCAAATTAAAACATACCTGCGGGGATGAAGCAGAAAAGTCAGCGCTAGCCCCACCTGAAGTCTGTGCTGCGAAGTCATGTGGCATCGCAGGGCTGGCGCGGTCTCCCAAGGAGTCCTCAGCTTGAGCCCCCTCATCCTCCTCATCTTCTTCAATAGGCCTCTTCTCCTGCGACCTGGAGGGCTCCAAACCAGCCTCGCGGAGAGGGCTGCGCGTAGGAGGAGGCGAGGGAGGTCTCGACGCCGCCAGTTCGGCGCGCAATACGGCTTCCTGCTCCTTTGTAATCCCAATAAGGGGAGACTCAGCACTAGCAGGAGCAGGACCAGAACCAGCGGCGCCGGCAACGGCGCCAGGAGTGTCGCCAGCAACTTGTACGCCAGCTACAACTCCTATGAACAAACCAACAAGGAAAATTGGTTTACGACTAAATCCAAATGAAAAAATTCAGAAGACAAATGTGCAAAACATACCTTGGCGCAATTCTGTTCGCGCGGCGAACATCGCCATAAAGTTCATTCTACCCTTCTCAGAGGGTAGAACGGGGGACTTCGAAGCAGACCCCGGCGCAGCCTCAGCACCTTGTGGCGCCTGCGGCTGATCTGCAACCGTCGCCGGTCCTGCAAACATTCAAAGGAGCAAAGGTTTAATAATAATTCAATCAGATGAAGATAAGCAACGTATACCTGTCGCAGGCGCGGCACTGCTTCTCTCTTCAGCCGCGCGAACGGAGGAGGTGACGCCACCATACCTCAAGTGGACAGGAGGTCTGCCCACTTTCACAGGCAGGGAAGCTAAAGAACCCATGGTGGTAAACACCTGGGTTTCCTTAGGTCCCTTCGTTTGAGCATGGGGATGAGCGACAGGGGTGTCATCTTTCTTTTGTCTCTTACTGCCCCCTGCGCCTGATTTCCCCTTAGCTTTGCGCTTTAGTAGGGGCGCCTCCTCTTCCACCTCCTCCTCCTCCTCCGCGAGCTCCAGCTCGTAGTTCTCCAGCGCATCTACAATACATGTAACACAAGTGTTAGCAAAATTTGGTATTCTCAAGGAATAAACATAAGTGTGAAGGCTTACCAGGCGCGTCGCCATCAAAGTCAAATTCCAGATCCACTGGGATGAACATGTCATCGAAGCGATCTGGGAAACCAACCTCCCCAGCGCCAAGCGCGACGGAGCCACCCTCCACTTGATCATCATAAGCGGCGTGGATATAATCCTTGGTGACTGCGCAAAAACAAGTCAACTGATATCAGAAAAAGAATTATGTTCGCGCAGAAAAAGAAATAAAGCAATGAAATAAACTTACACAACCCGTCGACTTGGATAACGGGCACAAGTGCGCTGTCGGTCCACAGCTTACTCATGCCGACCCCAACCAGCGCCTCCTCGCGAATTTTCTTGGCGGGGGATGGTTCGGTGGTCAGTTTCTTAACCCAAGCGCCGGTTGGGTTCTTAATAACATCCGCATCCGCGGGCGCAGAATCGATCGCGCGCATCGTCATGCGGATGGGGATTACACCAGCCCTAATGTAAAAGAACCTCTCAGACCAGTCATGAAGGCTCTTGAATGAAACAGTGGAGCACTTAACCTTCTGACTGCGAGGAATAAAGGAGATCCAAGAATCTTGGATCTTGGGCTTGTAAAAAAATTGAAAGCGACGAGGGGTGGGCTCCTCGCGCTGTGATTTGCACATGAACTCGAAATGAGTCATGCGCACAAGTCCAAACGGATGGACTTGGGATATATGAATCCCGAAAAAACGTAACACCGCGCCTACAAACCTTGTCATCGGAAGACGAAGGTTGCAGTGGGTGAAAAAATGGGTGTACAATGAAATATAGCCGGCAGGCGGGTCCGCCGCCGTTTGCCCGGCCCCAGGCAACATGCAGCCAAACAGGGTGGGAAAACCCTGAGAGGCGATGAGGCTGTCGAGATCGACCTGCCTCAATTTGCAGGGGATTTCATTCCACCTTTTGGTGGCCTTGGTCCTCCCTACTTCCTCCGATGTGGTCTCAACAACCCTCTTCCCCTTCCCCTTTTGCTTCAGTGTCGACATTACCACAGATTTCACACGGCGTCTTCGAGAGGCAATAGAGGTGATTGAGGGGCTAGACGAGTCTGAACTATCAGACATACAACTGCAGCAGCAGATAATCGAAGTTTCGAAACGATGAAAACACTCAATTCAGAATATGAAAGACAGAAATTTGAAAATTAGTAACAATGAAGATGAAGATAAAAAATTTCCTAAGGACCTGCTTTTATAGGCCCAGGAGAGAGAAAAGTGGTAACTGATGGGATTTCACGCGCCCCCACTCGCAGGTGTAAGCCAACGAGGGCGCGGCACGTGTCCCAAACACTGTTGAGGGGACATAAAAACGTAACGGACCTGCCACGGAGCAGAGACGCGCCCCCACTCGCAGGTGCAAACCAATGAGAGCGCGACACGTGTTCCAGACAGCTGTGCAAGGGGACATGAAAGGCAACTGTAGCACCTCGAGCACACGAAACGTCTGACACGTTTACGGCGCACGACACCACCAACCAACCACGTGTTTGGACCCTTCGTTTCAACCAAATGGATAGAACTTCGCGCAACCATGAAAACAACCAAGAAAACGACAAAACCCCTTTAAAAGACCAAATCAGTAAGTCTAATATCTATCTTACCGCGCTCGCGCGAGATAAGACACACATTAGACTGGGGGGGGCTTGAAGAGGTATGTACCCGCCTCAACACCGAGCAAGGCGGGTCAACCCACAAGATAAACACATTATGAAGGCACAAAGCCAAAACCTATGCGCATGGCGCATACAAAACATGCTCAGGCATCATATGCCCAGGCACACATATGCTCGCGCATCACATATGCGCGCGGCGCATATCACATGCTCGTGCATATCACATCTGCCCAGGCACACATATGCTCGCGCATCACATATGCGCGCGGCGCACCAGCGCGCGGCGCATATCACATGCTCGTGCATATCACATCTGCGCATGAAATATCTGCGCGTGAGAATAAAGAGAAGACCTCGCGCATCCTCAGGATGGGCGCATATCACACATGCACATAATCGACCTCGTCCTTATCCAAATTAGGATTAGGGCAACCTTGATTGTGCACGTCAGACAACCTTCCAGAAGGCATCTTTTTAAGGAATAAGAATATGCTGATGTTGACAGCTGCCAAATGAAAGGTCGACAACTCAGCATGACACATGTGCTACCACGTGATTACAACCAACGAGAAAGCGCCAGGTGTCCCAGAGGACACGTGGCGCAGTGCGATTGGAGGAGGCCAACGAGGTTGAGCCTAATCAGTGGAAACCCTAGCACTATAAA
Organism: Bidens hawaiensis; assembly: GCF_021521415.1. Taxonomy (NCBI): domain Eukaryota; kingdom Viridiplantae; phylum Streptophyta; class Magnoliopsida; order Asterales; family Asteraceae; genus Bidens; species Bidens hawaiensis. The sequence goes on from NW_027503894.1 coordinate 35,287, forward strand.
TACAGCATCAACTCCACTTTGATGGACACATTCATACTCAATCATTGACAGTTACAGACACATTGATTCACATTGAAGCATATTCAATCACACAATCATACAGAGTAACATACAGTATTCAGCTATTAAGCAATACTCTCCCAATTCCCTCACTCTCACATTATTATCTTCTCCTACACATACTTATTCTCACGCCGGAGGGTTACCCCAAAGAGGACCCCTCTGTCCCTTTCTGAGGGGTAAGTAACGGCGCTGTTCATTTTGTAGGTGGAAGAACACTGATCCAGAAGAACCATCGGTGAAATAGTATAATCACACCCGAGGAAAGTTGATCTGCTACCAGTGAGTAGATCCACGTTTCTTCACTAGGAGTGGAGATTCGTCTAAAGATGAGATCAAGAAGATGGTGAAAAGGATGAAGCAATGAAAAGATATTAAGGTGTTTCTATTGCAAGGTTTTCCTATCAGTTAAAACCTAATGATATTTAATGTTTTTTTATTTTCTTTTGTAATTCAGTTTGATGGTTCAGTTGCTCTCTCTGACTCAACCATGGCTAGTGGTCATTCATTAGCTGTTATTGATAATTTAGGTTGCTCACAAGGATTTATGTCATAGAGAAAAGATCCGATACAATAATGTCTTAACGTACAATAGAGATACGTGAATCCATTTTTTCATGAAATCGATCCATGAATCACATCCATACATCTCGGAATCGTCAATACATATCCAATTAATCATTGGTTCACCGAAAAAACAGTTTTGGATGGTTAATCGATCAATTTTTCACTTTTTTTCACGAAAACCGTTTTTTAGCGTTTAGGTTTTTGGTTGAGCATATTAGGTTTTTGCCTTTAAGCGTCTCGCGTACCTATCGTACGTTAAGGCATTAGCATACAATAATTGCACCCTTATGTCATAAATGCATGATATTAAGTCGTAAGCCAAACATGCAAAACACATAAGGTGATTTTACAACAGTTTTGATTAGAAATTTTATTTTAAGTTCATCAAGGCCGTCGATCCTGTAGTAAGTGTCATGAGTCATATATGGACTTTAATTCATCGGTTGCATATGTGGGAGAATATAGACAGTGTTTTCTTGTTTCCATCTGTTCTAGCTCGAAACCAAATTTGAAACAGAATATCGATCATAATGATACCAACAATCGCCTGTACGTGTCATTTATAAGTTATAACTAACACCAACATATTTCTAGTAGTGATCAAACTTAACGAACATGCGTGAATCTTTGTGGGTGTCTTGCCCGTGGTGAAGAGCACCTAAAGTCGTCCCATGTAAATGAAACATATATGAATATTGTATTCTTGTTTACTACTCCGTAATAAGCAATATTTTCTTTCCAATTAAATTGAATTAGGACTTAGGAGGTTACATGAAGAAAAAATTCACTAAAAGGTAACCAAGTTTTGTAATTGTTTAATTCAAGTACAATAGAATCTTAAATACATATATATATATATATATATATATATATATATATATATATATATATATATATATACACACACGTACATATAATAGAATAACTCATAGTAGCGAAGCTTGGACTTGGGTATAGGGGGGCTGAAAGTCATGTGCCCTATTGATGTGTAAACTCATATTTATTTTCCTCTTAGTTGTATATTGTTTGGTTTCTTAGTTATCTTGGTTGCTTATCGTGTACTATAATGAAAATCAGTGTACTATTTGTCCAAAGCTCGAAGCCACAACAGAACTAAAGTACTCTTTGCTTAGAACCCGTTATGACCCATAACCTAAACCCAGGGGCGAAGCTTCATTGAGGCCCGGGGT